>NW_014577447.1:157444-167716 GCF_000485595.1 Priapulus caudatus
TATTTTGTTATATATATATGTGAGGGACGTTCACTGAATGCCAGAATAGAACGATGTCGACGGCAAACGTATACAAAAGCAGTAACGTGCGAAAGCAACGTCGTTATACATGTAACAAGAACATTACCCTCTGTACGACATAGCGTAACGCAATTGTTACTTAATGACAGAATTTCACGTCCCTACTGATCAACTGCTATGGGTCCACACTAAAAATGTCTCGTGGTTGGTATAGTGTGATTAAGGTAAATGCGGTATTATCTAACTGCAATGAATATCGTTTGGTATTAAATGCTGTCGAGGTATCACCAACTAAATTACATGTACATTTAAGTCTTGTATTCTGGAATGCAGAAGAGAACAATATATGAGCCTTATTTGACAAATTCGACAGAAGAAAAGACACAGTGCATTATTAGACATATGATTGAACGTTTAACGACCCAACCAGTTAAAGGCTATATATGTTAAACTATAACAGTAACCACATTTACATCTGACTGTATTACAATTACTGGCAACGGGTTATTACATTAAACAACAAACCATTTGAAATTGGAAATACCTCCCACCCTTATGAACGGTACCGCACATCTTAAACCGTGCGGCAAACGCACGCACGTCAGCACGCGTTACGCCACGCGACCCGCACATGGCGCGCGTGAGCGTAAACATCGGCTCCGCCACGCGTTGACATATGCTCGTGCAGTATGAGTCATGTTAGGCGCAATTCCGTACTTTAACGTGGGAGTTCATTAAGGTTCACAAGGAGATGGAATTGGCAAAATCTCTTCCGCGGTCCATTTATTTTTATTAAAATAACTCGTGTTAGACGTCAGTATGCCCCCGGGTGAAGCAGGTTATTTTACGTATGCAAAGTTTACTCACCGAGCAGTGGAGCCAATGGGAATATAGTGTGTAAGTGTGGTCCCACTGCAATTATGCCCGACGGCATTTTAAGATCTGCTGGCAAATTGCCGACGGGATACAGAAAGCGTGAGCGGCGGGGAGCGCGGAATCACACTAATACCATACATATCCATGATAAAACCTGAATGGCGGCAGTGCAAGTGCTCGAAACGAGGGTAAGCACATCTGACGTGTGGCATTTGTGGCGATCGGAAAATGGGCGGAGGGAGAAGATGACGTCGAAGGTGACTTCATAAGGGCTTCACGTCGTAAACTATGAGTACTTTCGCCGCATGCGCAGCTTGAAGCGTGACCATTATATTAAAAAAATAGAAAAGCTTAGTTGGCATTCAGCGGTGTGACAATGTGTTGCGTACTTGTTAGATGTGTCGTCCCGAGGGCGGGAACCTAATTCTCTATAACGTTCGCACTTCATACTAACTGTCACCAAAACCAATTTAATTATGAATTTTTTCTTTTTGTCGTTTTGGGTGAGCAGAAATAGTAACCACTGGGGTAGCCGAATTTCTTGGGTAGCGCTACACAAAGCGTGAGGCAGAGTCTCGACTGTGAGGTTAACAGAAAGTGGAAGGCACCTCCAAATAAAAAATGTCATATAATAAGCAATTTCGCAAAAAAAAGAATAAGATTTCTCCGCACTCTCCATTAAAACATGTCAGCCAAGCGCGATCCGAAGCTATTTCCGAATAAAATGCGAATCAGCGAGTTGCTTATACATGTGCCAGGGGCCCCTGGAGACTGGCGGCCATTACCGCATCCGCCGCGAAGCTCGAGCAATTCAATTTTTGGGCAGAGAGAAGAGAGAAGCAGCTTATTGCAGTAAAACACACAGCACATATACATCCCGCCGCGGAGGCTTCAAATTACGCCGTTTAATTTTAAATACAAAGACACTCCGCAGTTCGGCGCAAAGACAATGAAGCGCTCGCATATTGCTTAATTTAGCACCCGGCTTTATACTATAGTCTCAGCCGTCCGCATCGTTCTTTCGGCAACCGGCTAACTCTTTTGTGTGTAATACCTGCAAGTGGAACTGATGTCATTTAAAAGGCCACGCGGAGATTGGCGTACGGTAAGCCAGTGAATTTTTCCTCCGGCATTCGCTCGCGTCAAATTTGGAAGGATATTATCAATTGAAATAAAAAGCCCCCCAAGGCCAAGCCTGGGAATCGCCCGAGCTTTCGCCGTGCGTTATTAGTCCAGCAACCCTTCGCGCGCACGAGTTACGTCGGTTACGTCGGGGAAAGCTCATTCGTGTCTATCGGCGGGATATCGCCACATGTCGACTATGGCGAAAAGTCGATCAACTTCCTCTCGCGTCGTAATGAGCGGCGCTGTGCGCGCGGATAATATCGTAGTATGTATATATATGATATATATATATATATATATTATATATAATATAGTATATATATATATATATAAGTGCGTCCTGTGGCGAGTGTTGAAACGACGGCGCGTCGGCGCATGCCTTGCTGCTGACGATTGGATGTAAGTAGTGGTGCAAGCATTTAACGACCGACGCGCGTGCAGCTGAGTGGCGGCGCTTCGGCACAGCAACCTTTTCTGATTAGGCGAAAGATAGGCTTGTACAATCTAAGTCGGCGGCTTCATTGAACTCCCGCAAGCAGTCAAACGTGCTCGCATGCGATATACTGTAGTCCCGGAATAACGCGCCCGCGCAAGACACGACTAGTTGTCACGGGCACTTGACATTCGTTAGTTCGCGCATCAGCGAATGTCTTAGGGAAAATCACACATTCAGTTCAGGTCCTGTCGCGTGATGTCAACCGATGCATTCGAAAATCGCATGTCAGCGTTCGAGTTCTTAAAGCTCTCTTCGAGCCGGCCGTCGGGCGATTAGTCTCTGATCATCTGCGGATCATCTGAACCGTCAGCCCAGAGGTACATGATCTGATCCACCGTCTCTGTAACTCTGGTGAGACCGCTGTTCACATCACCCTCGCCGGCCCAAGCCGCTCGCCATATATATATATATATATAATCATATAATACATATATACATTGTGTTGAGTGTGTGGTGGTGTGTGTGTGTGTGGTGTGTTGTGCTGTGTGTGTGTGTGTGTGTGTGCTCGTGTGTGTGTGTGTGCTGTGTGTGTGTGTGTGTGTGTGAGTGTGTGTGACAGGCAGGCAAACGAGCAGGCAGGCAGGCAGGCAGGCAAACGAGCAGGCAGGCAGGCAAGCAGGCAGGCAGGCAGGCAGGCAGGCAGACAGACAGGCAGGCGGGCGCCGGCACGCCGGTCCGCCACGGGAATCTAGCTACTCGAGTGTTAGCGCGGGTTTACCTGCACGAGTCGTCGCCAGCTGTGCCCTTGAGGATGCGGCCAGCTCCTCTTCTCCATTCTCGTCGCTCTCAGCTTCGTCGCCGTCCTCCAGGGAGCCTGAAGGAGCAAGCTTTATGGATTTACGTTGCGGGCGATGCGCGCGCGCGAGGAACGAAAACTGGTTGTTGTGAAAAGGCTCAGGCGCCCCCCGCCGGGGGAGCGTACAGCGAGAGGCTGGCTGGCGGGCCCCCGCACACGGACGGGCGAATGTGGAGCGTACGCCGTGTGCGGTAGCTTCTAAACCTTTACATCGAGGTCACGTCCGAACACACCGCGCGCCTACACACAAACACGCAAGCGTGTGCACACACACATATACACGCGCGCACACACCAACGCACATGCACATTCACGAACACACCGTACACACGTGAACGGCCACGCACGCACACACGGCGAAGTGAGAGCATGGGAAACAAAAGATGAGAGTAGAAGAGGATGATAGATATGAGAGTAGTACACAACTCAGCAGTAGGTAGACTGCATGCGCGCACGCACCCGCACACTATACCTCCTAGATCCATCTCGCCATCAACAACTGTCTCATCATCCATGCGTCGTCGCATGAAAATCTATCGGCACGTGGTTCGTGAAAACCCCGAAAATCGGAATGCGACAGCTCGTTGACCGCGCTCAGCGCTGCTAATTACACATAGCTATGCGATGACGTCTATAGCTATACGCGTAAGTGACGACACGTAACATCTATGCTTAAGGTTGGCTGTGACCACATCGCCGCGCTGTATACGTACATGTGTAGCGACTGATCCGTACGGGCACGCGTATGCAAATTACTCTGGCAGTCGCGTGATTTATGATGCGGGCTCCCTGAGCTGTACGAACGCGCGTACGTCGACGTCCCGACATGACACCAGCCGCTCATGTAATGATCGACCATAGACGTCGTTACGGTCACGGCGCAAATACACAACACTCACCTGCTTCGCCACCATGCTACGGCTCTTCACACGAACACAGACACACACACGCGCGCACACACACATGCACGCACTCGCGCGCGAACACACACACATACACTTCGATGTGAACGATCGGGATTCGAACCGCTCGACCCCGGGTCCCGGGTACGGTTCCCGCCGCGTCGCGCGCGCGAGATCGAACGCAATACTACTACCGCCTTATAACGTCCTGTGTGCGACTTACGCTTCAGGGAGCGGGGCCTCGCCTGCTTTCGTCGGTTGGACATAGTCTATCCGCGTCCTCGGCGCTCGCACAGCTGCAGTCTGCCACTCCTAGTTTGTTCGCTTTCACAAGGGAGACTGCTGCGGCAGAGCGGGGCTGACTCGCACGGCTGGCTCGGCGCAGCATGCGGCTTTACGTCACCGCCCAGCTCCCCCGGGACTCCAACCGCTGCACAAATACTAATCAAACGGGGATGTAAACCGGAGTGCGCGCCAGGAGGCGAGTGCAATTTGAAAAGCCTGGCGTCCCGGGGGGCCGCGCACGCCGAGCTGGGGACCGTAACGACGCAACCCGCCGCTGCGAACGGGCGCGGCAACCATGCGGCGTTCTACGGTCCTCTCGTTGGCACGAACGCCATTGGAAAGCGGCGCGCTCGATTCTTTCGTGTATAGGGGCGTGTGCGCGCTCTCTCTCTCCATCTTTCCCTCTCTCTCCTGCAGTCTGTCTGTCTATCTCGCTTTCTTTTGTTCTCTCTCTTCCCCCATCCCCTAGATCTCTCTCTCTCTCTCTCTCTCTCTCTCTCTCTCTCTCTCTCTCTCTCTCTCTCTCTCTCTCTCTCTGTCTGACTATCTATCTATCGCCCCTTCCTCAAGATCTCTTCCCGTCTAACCTATTGCCCCTCTTCCTCTTCCTCACTGTTTCTCCCCCTTTCTATCCATCTATCTCTCGCACTCATGCACACTCCCTCTCTCACACGTACACACGCACGCACGCGACACACACTCACACACGCGCGCGCGCACGCACGCACACACACACACACACACACACACAGACACTACGGAGAACCCTGCGGGTGACATGCCTGAGGGGCCAGCCCACACGTCGTATCCGCACTGTTGGCTTAGCAGCACGAAGCGGTGTTTGCACGGTAATATAACCTAATACAAGCACCTTCTTCCGTCCGAACACTTTTGCAGAGAAAACCGTGAGGCGGGGGGATCGAGATAACCGATAATAACCGAGATAACCGTGTTTGCCGCCGCATTGCAACGTAAACCGTCGTCCCGAACTTTCGGCTCGTCGCGCCTCTTTTAGGACGCAGCATCACTCGTATCAATACGCTAATCCCGTGATGTCTGTCGTGTTAACACGGTTTGTCAACGCTTCGAGGATTCGGAGTGAAAATTAAGAGAGTTAGGATAAGACGAAGGATGATGTTTGCTTGGAGGGGGAAGTAAGAAGAATGATTGGAAGGGGGAGTAAGATGAGAAGGGACTCGTGATGAGAGTAGGACTGGCTTAATAGAGTGTCGACGGCTGCGGGTTTACTCGCGCGTGCGTGCGTCTCTCTCTCTCTCTCTCTCTCTCTACACAATGTATATATATATATATATATATGGGAGGCGGGTGAACAGCGCGTCGTCACCAGAGACAGAGACGGTGGATCAGATCATGTACCTCTGGGCTGACGTTCACGAATGATCCGCAGATGATCAGAGACTAATCGCCCCGACGGCCGGCTCGAAGAGAGCTTTAAGAACTCGAACGCTGACATGCGATTTTCGAATGCATCGGTTGACATCACGCGACAGGACCGTGAACTGAATGTGTGTTTCCCTAAGACATTCGATGCGGAACTAACGAATGTCAAGTGCCCCGTGACAACAGTCGTGCTTGCGCGGGCGCCGTATTCGGACTACAGTATATCGCATGCGAGCACGTTTGAATGCTTGCGGGAGTCAAGAAGCCGCCTACTTAGATTGGTACAACCTATCTTCGCCTAATCAGAAAAGGTTGCTGTGCGAGCGCGCACTCAGTGCCACGCGCGTCGGTCGTAAATGCTTGCACCATATTACATCCAATCGTCAGCAGCAGGCATGCGCGAGCGCTTCGTTTCAACACTCGCACAGAGCACTATATATATATATACATACTACGATATTATCGCGCGCACAGCGCCCGCATTACGACGGAGAGGAATGGATCGACTTTTTTCGCCATATCGAACAGTGGGATATCCCCCCGATGACACCGAATGAGCTTTCCCGACGTAACCGAGTAACCGTGCGCGGAAGGGTTGCGGATAATAACGCACGGCGAAAGCTCGGGCGATCCCAGTGCTGGGCGTAATTTCATGATATATCCTTCCAAATTTGACGCCGAGGGAATGCCGGAAGAAGATTCACTGGCTTACCGTACGCCATCTCGCGTGCCTTTTAAATGACATCAGTCCACTTGGGTATTCCACAAAAGAGTAGCCGGTTGCCGAAAAGAACGGATGCCGGACGGCTGATGACTATAGTATAAAGCCGGGTGCTAATTAGCAATATGCGAGCGTTCATTGTCTTTCGCCGAACTGCGAGTGTCTTTGTATTAATAAACGCGTAATTTGAAAGCCTCCGCGCGCGTGTATGTATGTGTGTGTGTTTTACTGCCAATAAGCTGCTTTCTCTCTTTCTCTCTGCAAAAATTGAATTGCTCGAGCTTCCGCGGGAGCGGTAATGGCCGCCAGTCTCCAGGGGCCCCTGCACATGTATAAGGCAACTCGCTGATCGCATTTTATTCGGAAATAGCTTCGGATCGCTTGGCTGACATGTTTTAATGAGTGCGGAGAAATTATTTTTGCGAAATATGCTTATTATATTGACATTTTTATTTGGAGTGCCTTCCACTTTCTGTTAACCTCACAGCGAGACCTCTGCCTCCGCTTTGTGTAGCGCACCAAGAAATCTGGCTACGTGGCTACTATTTCCTGCTCACCCAAAACGACAAAGATTCATATTAAATTGGTCTTGGGTTGAAGTTAGTTGAAGGCGAACGTATAGAGAATTAGGTCTCCCCGTCCCTCGGGACGACACCTCTAACAAGTACGCAACACATTGTCACGCGCTGATGCAACTAAGCTTTTCTTTTTTTAATAAATGGGTCACGCTTCAAGCTGCGCATGCGGCGAAAGTACTGCATAGTTTACGACGTGAAGCCCTTATGAAGTCACCTCGACGTCTCTTCCCACTCCGCTTTTTCGTCGCACAAATGCACACGTCAGATGTGCTTAACCCTGTTTCGGATGCACTGCAGCGCCATTCAGGTTTTATATGGATATGTATGGTATTATGTGGTTGATTCCGCGCTCCCCGCCGCTGCACGCTTTCTGTATCCCGTCGGCCAATTTGCAGCAGATCTTAAAAAATGCCGTCGGCATATTGCAGTGGGACCACATTACACATCATTATTATTGCAGCATTGCTCCCTGCTCTGATGTTTTAAATTCGTGCATAGTAATAACCTGCCTTCATCTCCGGGGGGACGGCTACATAGAGGTCTAACACGAGTTATTTTAATAAAATAAATGGGACCGCGGAAAGAGATTTTGCAATTCCCATCTCCTGTTTTGTATGCATACCTTAATGAACTGCCCACGTAAATGTAGGAATTTGGGCGAACGAGGATATTGTACACGAACGCGTGCGAGCGTTCGCTCACGCGCGCATGTGCGGGCGTGTGCGTACGCGTGCTGACGTGCGTGCGTTTGCGCACGGTTAGATGTGCGTACCGTTCATAAGGGAGGAGGTATTTCAATTTTTCAAAAGTGAATGTAATAACACGTTGCCAGTAATTGTAATACAGTCAGTGTAAAATGTGGGTTACTGTATAGTTTACATATATAGCTTTAAACTGGTGTGGGTGTTAAAATTGTTCATCAATGTCTATAAATGCACTGTGTCTCTTCTTCTGTCCGAATTGTCAAATAAGCTCATATATTGTTCTCATCTGACATTCCCAGAATACAAGTACTTAAATGTACATGTAATTAGTTGGGTTGCATACCTGATCAGCAATTTATTAACCAAACCGATATTCATTGCAGTTAGATAATCGCTATTAATTTCATTTCACACAACCCAACCCTACGCGAGACATTTTTATAGTGTGGACCCATAGCAGGGACAGTAGGGACGTGAAATCTGTCATTAAGTAACACATGCCGTTACGCTATGTCGTAAGAGGGTAATGTCTGTTAAATGTATACGACCGTTGTTCGCACGTACTGCATTTTGTTACGTTCCGTCGCATCCGTTCTATTCCCGTGCATTCAGTGAACGTTCCTCTCACAATATATATATATATATATATAATATATATATATATATATATATAAGTTAGTTTTCACGACTAAACGTTAGTTACCACATATGGTTCTGTGCTCCACGTAGTTGGTGATGTTTGTGAACGCCTCTCCACAGGTCTCACAGTCGTAGAGATTTGCTTCAGTCACGGCGCTGTCACACATAGTCAGATCGCCTGTCATATCTGTATGGTGGCAAATGAAGGTTCCATTAATATTAACGATCGCTATTTTTTTTTTAACCATAAAAGTTGTGCGTTCATACACGCATTCGCGTGCAAACACACACGCGCGCGCGCGCACACACACACACACACACACACACACACACACACACACACACACACACGCACGCACGCAGCACACACACACACACACACACACACACACACACATCCGCAGACGTGCACAGTACACGAGAATGTGAAAGAGACAGTGAGAGAGAAAAGAGCGAGAGAAGAAAATCATAAAAATAAGTAAGACCGAAAGAGGGTGAGAGCGCGCAAGGGAACGAGGGAGGGTGGAATAGACAAAGAACGGACGAGAGAGAGAGACAGAGAGAGAGAGAGAGAGCGGCGGAGCAATCCTGCTTGAATCCGTCTGTTTTTTTGTCAACTCGCCCATCCTCCATCGTCCATGTCCATACGTACGTGGGTGCCTGTGTGACTTCGTCTGTCTGTCTGTCTGTCTGTCTGTCTGTCTGTCGGTCGGTCGGTCTACATGTCTATCTGCCTGTCTATCTGCCTGTCTGTCTGCCAGCCTAACAGTTTGTTTGTCTGTCTGTCTATCTATCTATCTGTTTGTCTGTCTGTCGGCCTGCCTATCTGCCTGTCTGTCTGCCTATCTAATCTATCTGGCTGTCTGTCTGTATGTCTGCCTGTCTGTCTGCATGTCTGTCTGTCTGTATGTCTGACACTGTATGTCTGTTTGTATATGTGCCTCTCTGTCTGTCTGTCTGTCTCTCTGCCTGTCTGTCTGTCGGTCTGTCGGTCTGTCTGTCTGTCTGTCTGTCTGTCTGTCTGTCTGTCTGTCTGTCTGTCTGTCTGTCTGTATGTCTGTCTGTCTGTCTGTCTGTCTGTCTGTCTGTCTGTCTGTCTGTCTGTCTGTCTGTCTATCTGTCTTTTTGTGCCTGTCTGCTTATCTGCGTGCATGTCTGTTTATGTGGCTGTTCGGCTGTCTGTCTGTCTGTCTCTCTGTCTGTTATTTCGTCCGTCTATCCTTTCGGTCGGTCGATCCCTGCTCGTTTTTCTGTCTGTCTGTTCGTTTGTACATCCGCCCATCTGTCCGTTCGTTCGTCTACCCGTCCTTCCGTCCGTTACTTTATTCCTTCATTGGCAAATATTTTACTAACGTCTTCGTTCTCTCATCGCCAACTAACAGCACCCGTCGATTTCGCTAATATACTAACTGTCAGCAGAATCACATCGCAGGGAGGCAAGGCAGGCAGGTAGGCAGACAGGCAGGCGGACAGACAGACAGACAGACAGGCAAGCAGGCAGGCGGACAGACAGACAGATAGGCAGGCAGGCGGACAGACAGACAGACAGGCAGGCAGGCGGACAGACAGAAACAGGCAGGAAACGAGCAGGCAGGCAGGCAAGCAGGAAGGTAGGCAGGGAGGCAAGGCAGACAGGCGGACAGACAGGCAGGCAAACGAGCAGGCAGGCAGGCAGGAAGGTAGGCAGGGAGGCAAGGCACACAGGCGGACAGACAGGCAGGCAAACGA
>NW_014577447.1:178780-184217 GCF_000485595.1 Priapulus caudatus
CGACCAAACGAACTGACCGACTAGACCGACTGACCACCTAACTGCCTGCCTGCAGGAGCAACTAATAAAATACCCAATTAATTAACCTGTAGCAGATGAAGCAGCCTCCCTCCAGCTGCTGTCTCACCATCATCGTCACAGTCTTGCAGGAAGCTGCTCTTCGCGGCATCGAACAGCCTGTATGCCATGATGTTGTGCGTTGCATGCGCAATCTTCTTGTTAGCCAGCAATGTTATCATCACCTTCTTAACCTACAACACGTCAGAGCGAAAGTCATTAACATTAACTCAGCCATACACAACTGGCATTAAACGTTCATGCAAAGACGTTAACGCTTAAATGTATTGCCTTGCCATTTTTGCTATTATTTCCTTGTTATTTTCTCTCGGCTAAAAATGATCGCAAAAAAGATCATCCTGAACTTTACACAGATGTCAAATACATTTAGTGCTTTAGCACTATAGCCCCCATGCTTCGGGTTAAACGATACATAATAGGCAATCGGCTTATCACAGAGCATAAGGGCTACAGCGCTAGAACTAAACACATTAATGATGTCAGTTATGGAGAGCATAAATCCATAGACGTGGAGTATTTAGCGTGCCTATAGAGGAACACACCTGGTTTAGGTCTGAAACAGATGATAGATGTGCCTGAAAGGTACTCTTTCTATCTACGAAGGGCTCGCCATGTAAAATTGCTGGCACATCTTCTAGGTTATTGGTAGAAGCAGCAAGTCGTTCCTGTGTTGTTGGCAGCTGCTCTTCAGGCGTTTGATTGAAAACGGATAAACTTGGTGGAAAATTACCACATTCAAGTGGCAGCTGTACGACTTCTTTACTTTCTACAAAGCAAGAACATTATCCGTTATCATTGACAGCATTCAACGCATTTTCTGATCATTTATATAGGCCATATATTTATTATTTACGATTGCTAACAGCTTTAAGAAAACCAAGATATAATTATAAAGATAAAAGATACACAAAATACGGACGGATTTCCACACGTAATTGTAGGACAGTTGTTGACATGCTATTTCTTGATGCGCATGAGATCATAAGAAGGGATTCGGTATACATTCTAGATAATTTTCCAATTTAGAAAAGTGCTGATCCCATTTGCAAAACCTCAGGAGGCAGTACCATTGCTCTGCAGGGATTCACTACAAATCTACATGTTCATTATCCACTTACAAGACGGCCATTTTACAGAACAGACAGGATGTAAAAAAATGGGGGTAGATATCATTTCAGAAATCAATAAACTTTATATGCAAAGGCTACGTGTAATTCTTCACCTGTGCTATCAAAGGCCTTTCTGTTTATAAATTCCCGAGCCTTCTCCACCCACTGATACAGGATGCATTCTCCAATGTTATCACTACAAGCACAAAACTCTGCTGTAAACTATCTGTTAACTTCGGGACCTCTTAGTAACATAATATTATAGTCTGCGACAAATGAAGCAAAGTTTGAGATTTTGTGCTCAGTTTATCATATTGCTAGGATCATATTGCTATATATGTGCTTAGCCTTATAAATGTGAGAATATAAAACTCTCCTACATGTATTAAATCATGTATGAAATAATGAAAACATCTGCCAATTCCGCTCCACATAGTACAAGGCATTATCCGATTGTTCATGTCATACACTGCAATGACAAATGCATATAGAGCACACACCTGGCACATAGTCGGGTACTCTTTACATAAAATATAAAAATACACGATCACACAAAATCATATATTTACATACCTATATATTTTCTCCAGGGCATTGCAAAGTTCAACCTTATCCAAAGCTTTCAGCCATGGTGCACTGACAGGTGTGAAATTAATGTAATTTAAGTAATGACAATTTCATTTAAATTCTAAAAAGCTTAAAAACAGTAACAAGACAGCTTTAGTGTATTGAATTCAAAACACATGCATGTTACAAGTGCAACTGTGGTGCACATTATGCGCAAATATGCCGTGTCAGGAGTAACGCAATTGATAGATCTATTCATATGTTACTCCTACCCACGTGTATCATGTGTCGATCTACCTCAACTGATATATCGGTGGTGCTCCACCAGGGTAGTCAGTCGGCAATGTCACCTGTAAATATAATACTCACTCCTGCTAACATGTGTGCATATATGTAAAGGGTAAGCTTGATTAACATAAGAAAAAATGGCATGTACAGCAAGAAATAGATGTAGTGGAAGGGATGTAGGGGGGTCATGAGGAGCACGCACGTGAAACTGGTTTGATAGTATAACTGCATGGCAGCAATTTTACAACAGTTATCAATCTCAAGGTTTTACTCATCATGCAAAATCAATTTACGAAACAAGCTAACAACAATATGGTCACATATTACTAACTGTTTTTTTGTTCTATGAGATCTCCATTGTTTCGGATAAACTGCCTTGAGCTAACCTGTAAGAATAGCGATATTTCCACACCTCCTGTCATGTCAGTAAGAGTGATTGAGTATGTCCTGGACATCTCGTCCTCTACATGCCACTCTTCTCCATATATAGCAGTCAGTGCTTCCACCTCCTCAACCTGAGGAATCGGTCATCAGTACTACATACTATTTTACCACGCACACATTCCATGTCTAAATCAAAATTATACACTTACACAAAAATAGCTCGAAGTTAAGTTACAGCAAAATAAAAGCTTGGTGAATGCTGACAGGAAGAAAAGCTAAAAAACAGTGTGGTGTCCCCATTGCCACTTACAGCCTAGGATAGGCTGCACTATTCTAGGATCTACTTGTTACATGGCTTACCAGTTTTACACAATAAAAACACAAGGATCATTCAAGTCTAATATCACTGCCTGCTGAAGAACCATACCAGTAGATTTCTGATAGGTAATGATGTTTCTGGGACAACCCAGGAAATAATTTGAAGTTGGAATATATTTTAAATTTCCAATGAACATCAAGGGTTGAATTCAACTTGTGTTTTTATCAAGGGAGCTAAATGGCACTCAGCATAAAGCTGCGAGATGAGTAAGTAAAAACATCATGATAGTTCTGAGGTTGTTTTGAATCAACTTAATTAGCCTCCTCTTTATACACAAATTCTTCACGCAAAACTTAAACTTAACAAAAACTTAAAACTTAACTTTTCATAAAATTTATCATGTTTGGATGAAGACTGGTATTCCCTATTGTTTAATGAAGTGAATTTATAGCACTTGACCATCCAAGCGTGATCACTGCTTTAATTTATACTAACGCTGCCAGGGTCTATGTCTCCCTGGGTACTGCCGGAACGTACCCTGGGTACGGTCCGGTATACCGGAACGTACCCTGGTACTATCTAATATGCCGGACTGTACCTCGCCTACTCCACTAACGAGTCTAGGGAGTCGCCTACGCCTACTCCCTAACCCTATCAGATAGTAACCAGGGTACGTTCCGGCAGTACCCAGGAAGACATAGACCCCATCAGCTATACTAACTATCTCAGTATCTGCAAATGATCCTTTAAAGTTTAGCTTCTTTATTTGTTACTATTCTATATTGGAATTCTCTACCTTCTTCTTTGGTTAATATTAATAATAGTAATATTAATAATTATAAATCAATGTTCATTTCGTGCAAATACCTGTCTCGTCAGATTATCATCCACTTCCATTTCATTTGCACATCAACTATAACCCCACATAGGAATTAGGATGTACGACTACGAGTGTATGTAATACTAATAATATTATTTATTAATAATAATAATGTATGGCTACCACTACGAGTACGTTAAACGCAGTACGTGTAGTCTAGATCAGTAGATGTTCTTTCGGTGTTACACAAAACAAAACTGTTGTACACCAACGGCAACGATGCTCATTAAACATTGTTGGTATTGTTGTTCTGTACATAGAACCTAAACCAAAGCTGTCCAATAAAAAAGCTAATTTATGTGTCAAGAAATTTCTGGGAAAGGTTGACGGCTCATGGAGGCTGACATGACAGTTTTCCCTTCATTTCAAAGCAGTGCCCTCTGTCGTTGCATCGGAGTATTTATTTGGACGCTCCACCGTCGCGGAAGCGTCTATTTTTTCCGTACCGCAAATGCGCAAACGTCCTACACGGGTTCCTCTGATTGGCTGCTTTGATTTGCTTTGACGCAATCATAGAAATAGATAGATAACCAATAGATGGTTATCTATCTATTTCTATGGACGCAACAAACCTTCAAAACAAGAGAACAAACGCCCATTTGTAAATATGTGTTTTAGTTCATCATCAGTAGATAAGTAAGTTTTCTGATGTATTTTCTATGAAAAACACACATTTTACTCATTAATATAAAATATAATATCACTATAATTACAATTCTGTGTGTAACTGTGTTATTTTCATCTTAATCTCAAGTTATGAGAGGGTTTGGGCTCTCGTAACACTTACTACATACGTACGTATGCGTACTCGGCAGCTGAAGGGGTCGTTGTCGTATCAGGTACTACAGATATGTACCCGAGGTACGTATATCAGGATTTGTCATTATTGGTTTGTCATTATCAGGTTTATCATTATCAGGTTTGTCATTATTGCTCCTGCGTATATGATTGTATACACAATTGTGTACCAGACCTGTATCTTCTCAGCATATATGTACCCTGTGTTTACATAAACGTACCTGCCCCTGAGATGGAGATCGAATGAAGACGGTCATGGAGGAGGAGTAGGGGGCAGGAGGAGGAGGAGGAGGAGGAGGAGGAGGAGGAGGGAAGAAGGCGATGGAGTAGGGGGAGGAGGAGGGGAGGAGGAGGAGGGAGGTGAGAGGGGAATAGGGGAGGAGGGAGGAAGGAGGGAGAATGAGAGAAGGAGATGGAAGCGTGAAGGGGAGGAGGAAGTAGAGGCATGGAAAGGAGGGGAAGAGGTGATGGGAGTAGGGTTGATTGTGGATGGATGGGGAGAAGGAAAGGAGCGAGAGGAGGAGGAGGAGTATCGGCATGCCGCAGAAGGAGAGGGGATGGAGTAGGGAGGAGGAGGTTGCAGGAGGAGGAAGAGGAGGAGGGGAGAAGTTAAGGAGGAGATCGAACGAAGAAGTCCAGATTCAGAGGAGGACTGGGAGGGCAGCGAGGAGGAGGAGAGAGAGAAGAGACGAAGATAAGGATGGGAGTAAGGGGAGGAGGAGGAGGGAGGAGGCAGGAGAGGGGAAAAAGGTGATGAGAGGGAGGGAGGGAAGGCCTAAGAAGGGGACGAGAGAGGATAGTGATGGAGGAGGTAGTAAGCGGGCGCAGCGGCAGGAGGAGCGAGGAGATGAGGAGGAGAGGGGAGACGCGGGTTGGAGTAAGGAGAGGAGCGGGAGAAGGAGGAGGAAGCTAGGAGGGGAGGCAGGGAGCAAGAGGGGAGGAAACGGAGGAAGGGCCAGAAGGTGTTTTGCGAGTAGGGGTGGAGGAAGGAGGGAGGGGAAGAGAGGAGGGGGG
>NW_014577447.1:188257-195674 GCF_000485595.1 Priapulus caudatus
TCCTCCTCCTCCTCCTCCTCCTCCTCCTCCTCCTCCTGCCCCCTACTCCTCCTCCATGACCGTCTTCATTCGATCTCCATCTCAGGGGCAGGTACGTACGTTTATGTAAACACAGGGTACATATATGCTGAGAAGATACAGGTCTGGTACACAATTGTGTATACAATCATATACGCAGGAGCAATAATGACAAACCTGATAATGATAAACCTGATAATGACAAACCAATAATGACAAATCCTAATATACGTACCTCGGGTACATATCTGCAGGAGTAGATAATAGGGAAGATATCTGTAGTACCTGATACGACAACGACCCCTTCAGCTGCCGAGTACGCATACGTACGTATGTAGTAAGTGTTACGAGAGCCCAAACCCTCTCATAACTTGAGATTAAGATGAAAATAACACAGTTACACACAGAATTGTAATTATAGTGATATTATATTTTATATTAATGAGTAAAATGTGTGTTTTCCATAGAAAATACATCAGAAAACTTACTTATCTACTGATGATGAACTATTAACACAAATGGTTATCTATCTATTTCTATGGTTGCGTCAAAGCAAATCAAAGCAGCCAATCAGAGGAAGCCGTGTAAGACGTTTGCGCATTTGCGGTACGGAAAAAATAGACGCGTCGCGGAACGCGCGCGCAAGCGCAAATTACGGTACGGCATTAGTTTATCCATATGGTTTATCGTATTTGGCCGTGCCATCGTATATGATAGCCGTGATGTTTTGTTTTGATGCAAATAATCAAGTATCTGCTGAATTTTATACGTTATTTCATATTCTCATTTGATTCTCTTACGACTTACCCATACACATGCGAGAACTGGGCGAGAACTGTCTGGCCGTGCATTTTTGAGAGTAATCGCTTCGGTTTCGTTGTTCCTATCACCAGCAACGCTATTCTCGACGGCAAAGTTGCCCGATATCTGGTAGTAAACTTGGTTTGCTACGCCGTAGAGGAAGATCATAGGTGGGGGAGGGCAGTATGATGAGGGAGAGAGAGAGCGCGGAGAGAGAGAGAGAGAGAGAGAGAGAGAGAGAGAGAGAGAGAGAGAGGAAAATTGTGGGGAATTGAGGTGTAGGAAAGCAAGAGAGGATGGGGAAGGGGAGGAGGAGCAAGAGAATCACGGAAGGAGGAAGAGAGGGTAGAGGAAGGAAGGGGAGGTGGAGCGGTAATTTGGAAGAGCTACAGAAAGATATGAGTTAGAATGTAACAGCAGAGGAAGAAGGTAGCTATAGAAGAAGGGAAGAAGTAGGGAAGGAGGGAATATAGGCGAAAGGGAGAAGGGGCAGGTGCAGGAGTGGGAGATGTTTTTTTAGGAAGAGAGAACGGGAGGTAGATATGAAGGGTAGGAGGGGGAGCCGAGGAGGTAGAGGAGGAGGAAAATTTTGAGTGGGAGGAAGAGGAAAAGAAGAGTGGGAGGAGGAGGACAAGGAGAATGCAGCGGCGGCGGCGGATGAGGAGGAGGAGAAGGAGGAGGATGAGGAGGAGGAGCAGGAGGAGGAGGAGGAGAAGGTAAATGAAGAGAGAGAAGGCGAGGTAGATGTGAAAAGGCGAGGTATATGTGAAAAGGTACAAGGGGAGAATGATAGGAGATAGATGCATGAGGAAGAGAAGAGTGGGATGAGTGGTGAAGGATGAGGGGGAAGTAGAGAAGGAGGAGGAGGAAGAGGAGGAGGAGTGGGGGATAGTTCTTTAGGAGGAGAGAGGGGTAGATGAGGAGAGTAGGAGGAGCGAAAATGGAAGGAGGAGTGGGAGGATGTAAAGGAGGAAGGAGGCGGTAGCAGAAGAATAAGGAACGGAGAAGGAGGCGAGGAAGGGAGGGGAGGGGAGAGGGTGAAGGAAGTACATGGGAAGAGAAGAGAGGCAGAAAGGGGAAGAGAGGGAAAGAGAAGGGAGAGAAGGAAAAGAGAAGGGAAGAGAAGGGCATTCGTAGGACGCATGCCTACGTGCAGTAGCGTACGCACCAATGATGAATCTAGACCCAGAATGCCAAAATACGCCTTTACATCGTCTGACAACGTTGCTGCTCATCGCTACTGTCATCATAAGCAAGGAGCCAGAGCTGGCTAGCTCCATGATCATAAGTAACCACTGAGCTGTATATAAAAACAGTTATAAACTGTTATTATATACAGCTCAGTGTAACTAACCAATAGATGTCAAATGCACACGGGATTTATGTGTTTTGGGGATATCTATGAAGTAACCTATCCAACAAATTTACTGATTGATAGGGTGGTATTACAAACGGATACCAAATGGCTTAGTTTATGTTTCACGGATATTATACAAGCTTATGGCTAATAAAATGCAAATCACAATTGAATGCTTTCAGCTGGACACCAAAATCGCTCAAGCAGTGGAAGAAACAAGGAACGTGTTTAGGTTACAATGTACATGTGCTGTAACTAAAATCTCAACAAATGAATTTCATTCTCATAATAGTTTATTAAGGCAAAAACTATCACAGAAGTTTCTCATTAATTAAAACAATCGATTTTTCTATTTTTTAACGTTCACCGATTTTCCACACAGTTTGTTTAATAACTTTTGCAGCTTTAATATAGTTTATAGTTTCCATGCAGATATAAAATTTGGCTCTGCAATACTCAATAACTGATACCTCGTTACATAATTTGTTGAACAGCAATTACAAATTAACAGTACCTAACTTCTGGGGTTTAACAGTAAACAAATCACAGTAAAACTCCTCAGCTTGAGGTCACTATTGTTAAAATATCTAGATCTATATATAAAGATTTCTAATTCCCTGCATTCCCTGTAATTTCCTAACCATATGAAATTTTTTCTATATATCAATGAACAAGTTATATATCAAAATATTAAAAGTTATGACGCTGTAAGCAATTACAAATAGTTAGAAATTCCCAAACGGGTTGTAGCCACAAAATTTACGTAAAGTTTAAACAATCAAATAATCTACTCAATGTTTGAACTCTATATGGAATCGAAACACGATTGATGAGATAGATCATTTCGTATAGGCAACAGCAGCAATGCTGATAAGTCGGCGCTCTACCAATTTCAAGAATAAATAGTGATTTTCGCAGTTGATGCCTAATAATTCACAGAGAGCCGTCTCGCAACCAAAGAAAAACCGCCAGAGATCCGGATGGATACGCGGCGACGCGGGAGGGGTTGGGTGGGTTGGGTAGGTGTGAGAAACATGACGTGCGGCATTCTCCGCGCCTGCCGCAGCGTCGGACAACGCGCGTTGCTAGCGACGCGCCGTCATCACGTGCCGAACGTCGTGCTGCCAGACAGCTGCTCGAGGTTGTGCTCGATGTCGCCCATGCCGTGACGCGCCGCCGACGCTACGTCGTCCATGCTCCGCCGCGCTGCCGTCGCAACGCTGTCAACGCCGCGCTCCGCCGCCAACGCGACGTCGTCCATGCTCCGCCGCGCCTGAACGCGTCGGGCAACGGCTGTCAACTGCCGCGCTGCGCGCCGCCATGCGACGTCGGTCCCGATTGCTCCGCCAGCGCTGCCGTCGCGATCGTCTGTCAACGGCCGCGCTCCGCCGCCACCGTCAACTCGTGAACCTCGTTGTTGATGCGGCCGATGACCCAGTCCAGCGCGCTTTGTCGAGCACTTGAAAGTAGTAGACGGCGCCGAGTGTGAGCAGGAGCCGTCCATGCGAGAGAGGCTGGCAATGGCGGGTTTTCATGTTGCGGTTACTAGGTGATGTCACGATCATCGATTATACTCGGATCATTCGGTTGAACAGTGGCTGCGAACCAAGCCGCTTTGTCTCAAAATCCTTTCTTTTTTTTATAGCGACACTAGAAACTTGAAAGTGATGAGAATCAGAGATATCATCGGCTACTATCCAAGTTATCGCTTTATTAACATACATGGGATTATACACACAGTAAGATAAACAGTGCAAAACAAACATGTAAAGCAGGCTAAACAAGGCACATACATGCAGCACTCCACGTACATGCACACGACGTTACGCACGACGCATGGCATTCACACGGCGTGTCCTCGGTGTGCAGAACGCGATTGTAACCGATCATCGGTTACTTGGGTCCAACCGATGATCGATTACGAAATTACAACCGATTGACAACACTAGCGGTTACAAATAAAAGCGCCGATAAGCACGACTCGAGTGACAAACGTTATCATTGCAGCACATGTGAGAAAGAAGCCTGGACGGGCTTTACGAGGCATATATCCACTGTGGTAGCCCGTGTGGTTTCAACTAGCATATTACGTATTAGTTGATGCCATAAAGTTACTAGTTTAGTGATAAACTACTAGTTTCGACTTATGGTATTCTTCATCAAGTTCTTCTACCACTGCAAAACTTAAAAGCCATTATAGTTGCAGCACACAAGCCTCTTAGTGATAGAATTCAAACATCGGACTAAATTTGTGGGCAACAGTTTGACGTGCGTGAATATGCATAAACAGCACCCATTGTTTGGCATGTAATTGTCAAATTGGGGGCAAGATAATGTACACACCTGAGTTGCTTTCGACGACATCGTGTCAACAACAACACCTTCCAAGTAGCTGGTTAATGGCAGTCCTTTAATAGTTATCTCTGCTTCCTGTTTCAGCAATGTCCTGTAAATAACGTACATACAAGATTTTTGGACACTGTTTACAACTGTAGCAAGTACCTGATGAACATAGTACAGAAGTGATCAAATCGCAAAAAAGGGAAGCATGACCAGGGGCGTAAATACGTACCGAGGAGTGGGGGGGATGATCGGCGATAGCCGGGGGCAAAATTAACCTTGGCTGCCGCAGGCAAGCCCGCGTGCCGTAGGCATGCCAGTGCTAGGGGGGGTCTGAAGATTTTGAAATATTTAAGCCATTTTCCTGCAATCTGAGGCATACTGTGGGCCATATTCTCATGTCTGATGACACTATCTCAACCCTAGACTCAACCCTACAAGTTAGGATTCAAAACACTTTTCATGACTTTTTAGAGAGCGTACACAGTTAGGTTACTATATAGTAATAATACATGTATTAAAACACAGGTAAGAATTGCAATTTCTCACAATTTCACGTGTTTTTGTATGTTTGCAACCATACTTTTTGGCTATTCTTTTTTTTCTCTTTTTTTTTGAATCTCAGGGGGGATATTTGTACAGGCCATCCCCCCCTCCTTCAAGAGCGGGGGGGATGCATCCCCCCATCCCCCCCGAGATTTACGCCCCTGAGCATGACTTAGGAATAGAAGAACTTAGAAATATAACTTGCATATAAAATACCAGCATATGATGACATTTACAAATATTGTATTTAAACATATTACACTGCCAACTAGAAATCAGTCATCGACACAAATAGTATCCACGAAAGCACTGTAAGATAGCAACAACAAAATATTCAATATTAGGCATTGGGATTCCGAACTTATGGTACTCACCGACTGCTGTCATCAGGATGTGGACTGTATGATAATCTTTCATCCACTGATACGAGATTGCATAACGTAAGCTGCAACACAAAGTCAGTCAGTCAATCACGCATTGAAAGAGGGATACTCAGTATGAACATGCCCATGTGTAACTATCATAAGAACCCTGAACACTACCCTTCCCTTTTTGTTACGTAATCACAAATGGCTGTTATTACCTTCTGTAATGAAACCAGTTTGTACTGCACACTCATATTTATAAGCAGCATGGAGGTGATAAAAATAACAACACCGTAACAAGCCTCTGGTAATGGTAACAATTTGAAAATGATAATAACTTAAATCAACACTAATAAATATGCAGAATACATCCAAATTACATGATGTGAACTTATGTATCACATTATTATCTAGTAAACAATACTTTGCATTCATATGTAAACGATATACTCACATTTCTTGACTTTAATGTTAATGTTCGTTTTGAGGGGTCAACTTCAGAAAATTCACAAACATAACAGGTCTGGTCAGTTCCTAGTAACTGAAACAGGTTAATAATATGCAAATTAATTATAAAAGATATATTTTCTGTAAGTTCACTGACATCTGTAAGCAAAATATAACAATTTTTGTGGCAAAATGCACTACTCGTGGTCTGTGCAACTAACTGCCGAGGTGTTCCCTGTGACATTACAATAGTACAGTTTTAAATTATAGCATTACACATCTACATGATATTACCTATGCATTGATAGCAAAGTGTTATTGAATGTCTATCAGCCAACCAGCTCAGAGGCCAAAATTACATCCATTTAGCTAAACTCCATAGCTACAAGTATTGGTGCTAAAATCTACCAGTTCCAGTAAGGATTTTGAGCAATTTTCCCATTGAACCATTCTCATATTTTCTCGCCAATAAGATACTTAGTGGTATCGCATGTCTTACAGCAAGTTTTACAGTAAGGCTAACACTTATTAGCACACTCGTACATCATTACTTTTTGCCAATATATGCAACGATTGAAATCTCCTTGTTGATTTATTATTGTTGATTACTTGTTGATGTCACACGTTTCTGGCGAGAACCCGTCTCTACGCTTTGTTAAAAGTCGCTTGAATAAAGTAATAGAGATTCGGTACCAGTCTAGGACCACTTACATCACAAAATTAAATGTACTTTTGGCAAAAGTAAATGCACTTGTGTATGCAGCGCCATTTACAAAGCAACTGCCGCAACGTTCAAGAATGTGACCGTTTGTTTGCCAATTTATATATTATAGCAGAACGGGTTGTTATTGCCAATTTATATATTATAGCAGAATAAATTCTAGTAGTAATTCTCAAGTTTTACCACATATTTTTATTTGTGAATGTATAATATTTAAAAAAATGCAGTGGCTACGCATCCGGTCATCTATTACAAAGCTCAGCACACATTCCCAAATCCACGTCACGATTAGGCCACGCCCCCTTTCAAATCGTTGATTTTACTGGATTTACTATCGCTTCAAAAGTTACAAAAACATTTTTTTGATAAAATACCTATAGGTAAGTAATATTACGGTAATAACTTATGATTTATTGTTTTTTACTGAAAAAAATATAGTTGGGTTCACATAAGAAATATATGACTGGACGCGTAGCCATGACCTTAATCACCAAGCTCTCACGCATATATTAGGACGGTGATCTTGCACCTGTACATACTTACAGTTGCCACCCACCCTGGTAGCGACCAGGACGAGCTGATCAGTCTTTGTGTTTTCAGTACGCCATTTTCTACCTTGCGGTCGAGCACATCCAATGCAACTACTGCCGGATTTATAGGATTCGGGTATTTTCTCCATGCAGCTTTAGCTACAGTTTCCCACGGATGACTGAAACATAAAAAGTCCCTGCCATTATGTATGTATATATATATATATATATATAGAGCTCTTGATATATATATATATATATATATATATATATATATATATATATATATATA
>NW_014577447.1:196464-226661 GCF_000485595.1 Priapulus caudatus
GGATGCGCATTGTGCGGCTTTAAGGAAGAATCATAGAAGAAAACAAGGTAAAGTTTGAATATATTTATTCACATATTGATAGAATATTTACAAGTTGAAAACTATGCAAAACGCTGTTAAAACGGTGTCATACTCTTCTCTATTATGAGCTATTGATATATATATATATAACTCCAGGGTTCTCCAAGCTTTTTCATTATAGCATGGAGGTGCTGCCTTAACGGTCCTAGTTGCAAATCGCCGAAGGCGGTTTGCGTGCTAGGGGGGTCCGGGAGCTATGATATTTAGAGTGGCGGGTGCATTTTAGGATGGCGGGGCTCGATGATCTCTTGGAGCTCTTGGAGAACCCTGAACTCATGCATCTATCATAAATTGACTAACTTACACGCAGGCTGTCGATAGACTAAACAAACTGCAAAATTATGCTCTACACATAATGAAAGGTTATTCTCACAAAAATGGTACATCATATAGATGGGCAGGTGCAGATACTAGAATTATAGAACAAGTAAAAGTGCCTCTAATAGAATACAAATACTACACACTATTATATTTATATACAAATACATCAACCACCTTAACAAACCACACAGAAATAACCACCTATCATATCTTACAAATATTGCACTAAAATCAAGAAAACATGGAAATTTAATCATTTTAACATCTCAACACTATTGCATCCATCAGATTTTTGACCCATGTAAAAAGCCGTTTTCAGTACATGTATTTGTAATTGAACTATTTGCAATAAATATTTAATAATAATAATAATAATAGACGTTTCGACGTTGGAGCCTGTGATACATGTTACCACATCTCAAATGAATTAGCCGTGACGGCGTGAGTAGAGCTGCCCGATCTCCAGGTGGGTCATCTCGACTCGAGCCAAATTGGCCGACCTCCACGCGAGTAAAATCGCCACAATGCAAGCCGAATTGGCAGGTGGGTCAATTTCACCAGTGCCCTCACTCCTCAGGCCTCACGGCTCAGGTAGGCACTCGATGCAACACACTGAACCGAGGTCGCATCGGCATGCGCACTTCCGTTTCTTGCCCAGAGACAAGAGAAATGCCAGCAGTTCGGAGATCGTTCGTTTTTTTTCCTAGGATGTCATAAGCCGCATTCACACGTAGCAAGAAATCCGGTATTTAGCGTTCACTCGAGGCAAAATACGAGGCCCAAGAAATACGGTATCTAAACAGATCCGGTATTTCATGTAAATACGAGACTTCCCAGACCCCGAATAATTTGCCGTGCTTGAGAAATACCGGATTTCTTGGACCGCGCATTTCCTCGTGTGAACGCTAAATACCGCGCATTTCCTAAGAGCCGCGTATTTTTAGACTGGGTCCGGCGGCTCGACAGTTCCAGATGCTAACGCGAGCTGGACAGTCAAGCCGGACCAGTTACGGTATTTTATTCGCGCAGTTGAGTGCGAGCATTGCATTGTTTATTTTCACATTGTTTGCTATTGTTACTAAAAGCAGCTCACAGCTCGCAAATACCGTATTTTCTGGAGCCGCGAATCAGCGTGCTGAACGCGTCGGCCGCGTATTTGTCTCAGATACGGTATTTCGCAATCCGGTATTTCAGAAATACGAGGTCTCGTGTGAACGAGGCTATAGTTAAATATTTTTCATATTTTTATATTTTGTCATCCACATATGCAGTTGTACGCAGCATACGCACATCTAAAAATAGGCCTCGGTTCAGCGTGTTGCATCGAGTGCCCACCTCACGGCTCACCTTTGACGCAGTAGTAAAAAATAGGATCGTGTATATCGAAGGTTATATTGGTTCAATAAAATTGATCCTAATCAGGGCTCGACGACTTAACGGTGGCCCGGTGCCAATGGCCACCTGAAACGGGCGTCGGGCCACCTGAAACTTGTTGGTTGGTGGCCCGCTGGCCACAATAAAAATAGGCCGTGGCTACGCGACCGCGTTCCGGGACGAGGAGCCGCTAAGAGAAAGCTAATGCTGATCGCCCATGTTGGCGAGTAAAAATAATTTGTCTGGAACTTTAATCAAATATGTTGGTTCCTTACGTTCATATATCCCAACATTGATGAAATACAGTTGTAAGAGGCGTCTATCACAACGACATCCTCACTATATATTATCAAAGGTCGCCGAGAAATCAGCCCGCGAAAGCGTGCAGCGCCAGCACGCGTGGCTGTGTATACGTGCCTGGGCGCATATTGATTGATGTATGGGAGGGGGGGGGGAGTGCAGGATTGTTAAAAGTCACGTAGCCTTAGGTGTACAAGTCATAAAATCGGCGTGACGTGGCTTTCATTGATGTGCCCCATCGCAGCCCGAGAATAAAAGTAAATTAAATAAAATGAAAACAGGAACTTTCAGAGGAGACGGTGCCTTGAATTTTTGAGAAAAGTGATCAATGAATTACATGTGTAGTTTAAATCAATGGTGTTTTTGTGTTTTTTCATTATTGTTTGACAAGCATTTTGTTTTAAAATTTGGGCTAGTAACAGATTCCGTGATTGGGCGAGTTAACTTATTGACTCACTCGCCCAGTTTAGCGAGTAGGTTTTATTTTAAGCTCTAACACTGTTGCGATGTGTGTGTATGCGTGCGTGTGCTTGTGCGCGCACGCGCGCGCGTTGTGTGTGTGTGTGTGTGTGTGTGTGTGCGTGTGCGTGTGTGTACGTGTACGTGTGTGTGTGCGTGTGCGCGTGCGTACATGTACGTGTACGTGTGTGTACGTGTGTGTGTGTGTGCGTGCGTGTGCGTGTGCGCGTGCGTGTGTGTGCGCGTGTGTGCGCGTGTGTGTGCGTGTGCGTGCGCGTGCGTGCGTGTGTGTGTGTGTGTGTACGTGTGGTTTACTGGAAGCAGATTCTGAGAAAGTGAATCGAAACAAGAAACAATGCTTTACTTGGTCTAAATCAAAACCGTAATGCACGTGCAATCTATTCGCTTTCGCATTCGTGTTTTACTTTCGCATTCGTGTGTGTGCGTGTGCCCGTGCGCGTGCGCGTGTGTGTGTACGTGTGGTTTACTGGAAGCAGATTCTAAGAAAGTGAATTGAAATAAGAAACAATGCTTTACTTGGTCTAAATCAAAACCGTAGTGCACGTGCAATCCATTCGCTACCCATCAGCTGTGTTGGTTCGTTGCGCAATTAATTTGTGCGTACAGAGTGTTGTTTCATCTTTGATTTTGGTTACGATATTTGATTTTATGATGTGGCGATTTTTGTCAAACCCCAAAGAAGACAGGGACAAAAGAAAAAGGGAAGGTGATCGAGAGTATGAAGAGGAGAAGAGAAAGCGCAGCTACAGAAAAGAGTGGGAGCGGGAGTTCAAGTGGCTCGCGTATGACGACGACAATGGCGTCATGTTTTTGCCGAATTGTTAGAGAGATAAAAATGACAGAGAAACAGGGAAAGGAAAGAATATCTTTCATGATGGACTGACACCTTCAAACTTACTCGATACAAGAGACACGACGAAAGTGATAACCATCGCGGCGCGCCTAGAAATGAAGGCCGCCAGAGAGGCATTACCAGGGACGTCGAAGGCGGAGAAGATGGTTCAGAAGATGAACGAGAAAGTTCTGGATCGTCTGGTAATCCTCTTCCGAAACGCGCATGCGATGGCGAAGCACTGTCGACCATTCACTGACTTCGTGTGGATGACGTCGTTGGATGAAGCCAAAGGGCTGGATGTTGGCTCTCTTATCGAACTGACAAATAGCTCGAATCTTCACCAGCTTCATTGCAGAAGTGGGTTTATTTGTTATATATTTTGTCTATAATATAATTTTTCAAGCTTTGATTATAGAATAATTCTCAAGCTTTCTTAACTGATTTCGTGTGTGTGTGTGTGTGCGTGCGTGCGTGCGTGTGGGTTTTTCTTAGTATGTGTACAACTAGAGTATTTTTTTTAAATTTTATCACATGGGCGGAGCGCCCTATCAGCATAGCTGGTTTTCATAGGGGTCCAGATAAAAATACATTTGTTTTTTTTAAGATATCACAAATACTAGTCACTACAAAAATAATACATAACCATCGATTGTAATTTTTACCTTGAATTATCATGACGGGAAATGACCTGCTGCCCTATCCCTGATTGAAACTTTTTTTTCAGGTTGAGCGAAGGGAGATGATGAAGCGTGTTCAACAGTCGAAGTTTATTTCCATTATCAGTGATGGAACGACTGATGCGTCCGTGACTGAAGACGAAATCATCTACCTTCGTCATGCTTGTGACGGCTCGGTATACAATGAGTTTGTGGCAGTTGTGGGAGTTGTTACTGCTGATGCCATAGTCTATCACTGAGGCCATCTTCACTCACTGTCAGAGAGATTACAAGTGGATAGAGCTTCCATTAGCCAAAAAGCTGGTAGGTTTTGTTCGCAGTGGGCAGCGGTGATGTTGGGGAAGAAAGGAGGAGTGGCTTCTCGGCTGAAGAGCTCAGTCCAGCCCCTACAAGCAGTGCACTGCATGCCCATAGGCTTGAGCTGGCATTCAAAGATGCAGTCAAGAATATCTCTCTCTGCAATACTGTCCAACTCGCTACTGCTCAACTTGTATCTCTTCTACAAGAACAGCTCCAAGAACAGAAGCTCACTGAAAGAGGCAGCAGATGCCGTGGAGTCCCACAGCTATTCCCAACCAGGGTTGGAAAGGACACGGTGGTTACCTCACTGCAACGTGCTCTGGAGAATTTCCTGAGGGCGGATACCATGCCACACAACTCAACTGCATCAGCTTCAAGCACAACCAGGAGTAACAACAGATTGCCAGAGCGAAGCAAAGGGTACTTGAAGCCAGCTGCAACGGAAGGATGGGTTTCTTTGCACACTTTATGCTGGATGTTGTGACGACGTCCTCAAAGTGTTCACTGACAGCACAGCGATCACAGTCCACTGTCGTTGATGTGGTTGCATCTATAGACATGTAATTAAACAACCTCAAGAAATACAGGAGCAAAGAAATCATCACCACGTCTGCAAAACTTCGATGACACTTTCCATAGTGGCGGAATTTGAGTTGACAGGAGTGACAACATTGAAGCAGGACTGGTGCAGTTAGGTAGATGGCCTAGAGAGCTCTTTGCTTGGCAGATGCTTGACATGAATGATGAAGTGCTGGCCAGCAATGCAGATCCTCAGCTTCACATTCTGGCCACAAGAACATGAAGCTGATGAGGACTTTGGGGATGAAGCAGTGCAGACTCTTCGCCACCACTTTGAAGCAGTGCTGAAGGATGCTGGGGTAGTCAGTCGTCGACGCTCTTGGTGTAAAGTGGGACTTACTCAAGCAAGAATGAGTATGCCAAGAAGAACAGAAAGGACCATCCGTGGGCACACTCCATCCCTGAAACTCAAGGAGGAGTTACCCAATATCTGCGCACTGATGGCACCTACTGCTGAGTATTCAGCAGCTCAGCAGAAGCAGAGCGCGGGTTCAGCCGCCTTAAGTTGGTGAAGAGCTCTCTCCGCACTTCCCTCAAGGATGCAAGTGTCACCGACTCCATTCTAATCATTCTTCATTCCCCAAGTGTTGCACAATTTGACCCTATACCAGCCGTCAACCTGTGGTATACTTCGGGGAATCGATCACGGAGGCCAGAATGGGTGCAAAAGAGACCAGCAGCTGAGCCAGACTCTGATGGGTCTGACCCCATGTCAGAAATTGATTCTGATTCATCAGAAGGTTCAGATGACAGTCACACTGACATTGAATGATTGAAGACAGTTTTATTGACATCTTATGACATGTCGCATGAGTTCTGCTACTTAATAAAGATACTGCCAGAGAATTTGAAAGCTTTTTTAATATTTGAAACTTATTTAACTCAGTCAGGGTTTTGTTCTTTCTTTGTTGTTGTCGCCTAATCTAGTTATGTTATTGCGATTATTTGCCAAACACATTACCATATTAGAGATACAAATAAATTATTGGGCCACCTGAAAATCCATTTGGCCACCTGAATCTTCATACTCAAGTGCCCGGCGGCCACCTGAAAAAAAAAGTTAAGGTCGAGCCCTGCTAATGCAAACTGTCAAAAAATATGCCTATAGGCGTGTATGTCAGAGACATAAATTTAAGCAGTGAATTCTTGTTTTTGAAGTTATACTGCTTCGGGCGGCGAACCGGACCCATCCGCCAAATCACAGGCACTTGGAACGTCTCAATAAAAAAAAACAATGGTAAATAAACACGAAATGTATTTACTACCAGTCTTAATGTTTCTCTACTCTCTTTTGCCTATTATGGCCGATAATTACCCGTAAATGCCGGTCAAATGCTCATCTGCAAAACACAAGTAACACGCACGCCCGCCCTGTGCACAAACAACATGAATAAGAGAGCAGGTATGAAAGCCGTGATCGCAAAATTCGCTCGACGCTCGCTTCATTTCACACCTTCACAGCACGAATAACACATCCAACAGCTTTCAATCTTGCGGTACTATGTCTAGCTAAATGTTCACTTGTTCAAATTATAACTCTGGCCTTTGTTCTTACCTATTCCCGCCAGAGATATCTCGTGAAATCCTGCCGGAAATGTTTCTGCGGCGGACGGAGCCGGGCCTATAGTTCTAGAGCCTAACAAGATGAAGCTGTTGGATGTGTATTCGTGCTGTGGTGTTAAATAAAGCGAGCGTCGAGCAAATTTTGCGATCACGCTTTCCTACCTGCTCTCTTATTCACATTTCATGTTGTTTGTGCACAGGGCGGGCACGTGGTGTACTTGTGTGTTGCAGATGAGCATTTGGCCGGCATTTACGGGTAATTATCGGCAATAATAAGCGAAATAGAGTAGAGAAACATGAAGACTTTGGTAGTAAATACATTTCGTGTTTATTTACCTTTTTATTATTGTCAATATTGAGACGTTCCAAGCCTTTGCGCCAAATCAGCTCTGACATACAAGTTACAACGTAAAGCCTCTGACATACAACTCCTGGGCATACTTTGCGACCATTTGGCATTAGGATAAATTTTCTGGAAATAATAACTTTCGTTATACGCGATCCTATTTTTATTATACTTTAATTACTACTGCGTCAGAGGTGAAGGTCACTGGACATTGCGTTAACAATAACATGATAAACTGTGTCACGGCCTACACTCTACAGTACAGCGTGTTGAAGTTTAGGGTTCTTTGTAAATAAATTTATGTATTTACCCAAACTAACTGTAATAAACTTATAAAAACATACCTAAATATATGCTCTGACGAATAAAGTTTCATGTTTAAATTTGTTAATTTCTACAAAAATGTGCGCAACTGAAACTGACGAAAACTCAAAAGCGGATGCGAAGGGCCTTCGGCGAATCACGTATTCCGGTTGCTGTGACGTTACCGCACATTATATAGTTCAGTAGGCCTAGCAGTTGCTGTTTTGCTGTACGTTGTACTATAATTAAACGCAAAACTCATTAATAAAACGAAATTAGTGTTCTATAAATTAGATTTATTTAAGTTTATACTACACCTTTATCGTAGTGGCTATCATAGCCTTCTATCGTAGTGGCAGCGTACTTATACAATATTTTTCTAGTTTCAGTAGCCAATGAAAAACACGATTTGCAAACGTCACCGGCGTGGCTAGCAACATCAAAACTTTTCCGAAAGTGATGGTCATGTTCGTTGTCGCCGTAAATTAAAATAAGTATGAAATTTAGTGTAGTAGGCGTCATTGTGACAGTGCAATTTATAACATGTTATAAATTAATAGTATCTTACTGTAACCGTCCAGTGACACTGCCAATACAATAAAAAGTGAGAAAATTCAAATTCATTAATTGATTGATTCACTGATTAGCCATTCACTGATTTAGGACCTAGTGATTTATAAAATAATAGATTAATAGTAATACTAGGTAATACATACCTACAATTACAAGTTACAAAAGTACAAGTTGTATTTACAAGTTTGTGTACAAATTCATTTGTACATGATCATATACGCCAATGCCACAAGCACTTGGAGCGTCTCAATAAAGAAAAATATTGCTAAATAAACACGAAATGTACCCTATTTACTACCCCTATTTTTGTTTCTTTAGGCCAGCCCTCTTTGGCCCTCTCTTTCGGCGTATTACTATTAGTATTATTGCTCATACTCATACTCATAGGGTCTATGTCCCCCAGGTTACTGCCGGAACGTACCCTGGGTACGGTCCGGTATACTGGAGTCTGGAACGTATACACCGGGTACCCTGGTTAACTATCTGATATGGTTAGGGTTAGGGAGTAGGTGTAGGCGACTTCCTAGACTCGTTACGTTACTGGAGTAGGTGAGGTACGGTCCGGCATATTACTATTAGATAGTACCAGGGTACGTTCCGGTATACCAGACCGTACCCAGGGACAGGGTACGTTCCGGCAGTACCCTGGGTGACATATAGACCCTCTCACTCGCAGCCCTATTAGTATTATTGCCGATAATTTCCTGTAAATTCCGTTCAAATGCTCCCATGCAACACACGTACACCGCACTTAGTGACTTACGCCGCTGCATTTTTACGCTTATGTATAAGTGTATATAAAGCATTTGATTTGAACGGCATTTACAGGAAATTATTGGCAATAATAAGCGAAAAGGATAGAGAAACATTAAGACTGGTAGTAAATACATTTCGTGTTTATTTAGCATGATTTTTCTTTACTGAGATGCTCCAAGTGCCTGTGGCCAATTCTGCCAGCCCTAAAGTACAATCATAACAATGTGCAATCATCGTGTGATTCCACGTCATAATAATGAAATTAATGGCCCTATATAGTTATGTCGAGATTGTGACTGGAAGCAAGTCCAGAATTATTAGCAGTGGTAGACATGCAATAGCAGACAACATCAAGAGATAAATTTGTGAGAATTAGGTAGATTAGAACTCATCAAAGTAATTTAAGTCATTCATTGATATAGTCCTAGGGCACTGGACTTTGAAGAAAAATTTCAACGAAGTTTCAAAATACCACAAGATCAGCATTGAACTTATACTTGCAGTTATAGGTTCTCATCGCTATAATTTATAAATCATTGTTGACATGTAAACACACTATCAGTATCAGGGCATATATATATAGCCTCTTGGGCATCCTTGTACCGTACCAATTTTTCTTGGATGCAAAGCCATGGGCAGGCTGTTTTCTCTGGGCAGCTAGGTGACTTAATTATGGACAATTTGCCATTGACCATGGAACAGTGTCTACAATGAAGGAGGGGGGATTCCCCCTTGTGCTCTGTTAGCTACAGTCCTGAGTATAGTGACTGGGTTCTTCTATTTATGCACAATTACATGTCATATGATTGCTCACGACATATCAATGGGGAATTTTGACATAGGGTGTACTATGTTCCATAATACCAGTTGCCAATGGTTGAGTCACGTGGCTTCCAGTTGCATCTTTTATATAGTTATAGGGTTAAGGCAGTACTTAATGGCATGTCCTAATAAAACATGGCTCAGGAACCTACATGATACTGTGGTGAGTATTTCCTAGCATTTGTTCAAACCTAGGCACTATCCTAACTGTTTTTATGTGATTTTAATTACATTATTTTTAGTCTGAAGGACGTATCCTGCCAGCGAATGCATAGTGGCAGAGAATTACTCTCTATCCGTGCATAATCAAGGACGGCAGAATGATGGGAGATGCAGATAATACATATGTGCCACCAGGTTTGATGGGCCAAAGCCTGAGCATGCAGAAATGTGGAAATCCAAACAAATCTTCAGAAGACAGTGAGGTACTGGAATAAGGCACACACACACCATACATGCACGCACACACTACAATTTAAAAAGGAAGACAGTTGCATATAAATCGTAGTAGTGGGTATAGTAATGAAGTGTATAGTGAATTAGTAACATAAAGGTGAGTATAGTATAATTTGATAAAAAAAAAATCTTTAATTTGTTTCATTATTAGTAGGATGACAAATAATAGTAATAAAATACTCATAATATGTTGAGATATATTGTTATATTATCCCATTTCCAATGTGATTTTCAATTACCTTTCCAGCACATGACCCCTTCTGCCTTCATGCAGCAGATGTCTCTGACTACACATGACAGACTTGCACTACTAACACAGTCACGTACACAGTCACAGAGATTTATAATTCAGACTGGGGATGCAAGTGTAAGTGGAGGATGTTCTTTTATACATGTTGCTAAAGGGCCTACCTATATTGAATGATTAAGAATATTGTTATTTAACGTGCCAATTATCTCTCCTCTAATGTCATTTATAGATTATATTCATAGTTATAATCTTGTATGTATGTATACATTTTGTTTGCAGGGGAGGAATGACAACATTGGTTTTGAACCAATACCATCAGAGATTGTGTTCCAGAACTTTCAGCCATGCGAGATGTATGAAATCCCCTTCATGCTCCGTAACAGGGACAAGGTACGCGATGACATGTGTATGAAATCGTTTCTCTGGCTGCCACACTTTACCCATCCGAGGTAAGAGGCACTAAAAAGATACTGCGGCTTCTCTAATACATTTCATGTTATTATTCTACGTATTTCAAATGCTTGTTTGATATGTTCTACCTAAGGTTGGCAGATCAGTGCACGTGACACTAGCAGACTCACCATATTTCAAAATCATCTGTCATGGTGGTTCTGGACAGAAAGTAGCACCAGGGATGACAGTATCAGTCTCTGTGAGGTTCACGGCACAGGAGAACAAGGTATCTACAGAGAATCAATGAATATGCATATATGAGCATATCACAGCTGGTATTTGGCTGATCGCCTCAAGGTGTGAAATTAGCTTGGAAATATATCTGAGCTCTTTGTGAATTCACCCTATAAATATTTTTGTACTGTCATTGTGTCCGAGCAAAATATCGATCGCTGTTGAACTTCAGGAAACAGGCAGGATGTCTTGCCTTTTTAAACCACAGATATACGGTGGCATAACTCGCTTAATGATACCTCATTCAGTAGATTTTATTTTAATGGACAAAGAAAATTATTTGCAATTATTTAATAAACAATTTAATAGTAAGTCTAGTTTCATTCCACAAACATTTAGTCCAACATTATTGAAAAGAACTAACTATACTCTCTCCTCAGCCATCTTCGTAGTTTCCCATCTTATGCCTTGCATTAAATAATGCAAAGCCTCTATAACCTCTCTGTAAGCACGCTGTAATAATAAGGCCGTTTAGCACGTTACGTAGATTCACATAGCTGACGTGCCTCAGAAACGTATAGTAAGCGAGGTATATGATAGTCGTGGGTGCGTGTGTGTGATTTGCTCAGGACTACAGCCACGAGCTTGTGTGTCGCACCGATAGAGAGACATTCACGATCCCAATCAGGGCGATCGGTCCACGTGCAGTGCTAGACTTCCCTGACGTCGTCCAGTTCCCCAGTGTTCCCGTCAAGCATCCGGCCAGCAAGACATTTCTCCTGCGCAACATTGGCCGCTGCGAGGCCAAGTTCTCGGCACATGCCGACAGGTAGGGCTGCCGGTCTACCGCTGGGCATGTGAAATCTTCGCGAAAGTTCAGATTCAGTGTTTCAGTGTTTCCTAATTTTTCAGCATGTCTTGCATGATGAGTGAGTTTCTTTTCCCTGTTAATCGGTTTGGAAATGTGTTAGAGAGAACGTGCAGAGTAACATGTCATTCTGTACTCGTAAGCGCGCCTAAAACAGTGAGGTCGACGTCTTTGTGACTATCCAATCTGAAGTGAATAAGTTATGGTCAATTCGAGCATGATGTTTAATTTACAGGCCTTTTTCCGTTGAGCCATCGACCGGATTGCTTGCAGAGGGTGACTCCCTTCAAGTAACCATACAGTTTACACCGAGCTTTGCGGGCGACCACTCCAGCTGGATGGATGTGTCCTATGATACAGGCAAGCTATTGCTTAGTTTGAGCAGTTCCTCCTTTCCTTCTCTCTGTTATTATTACTTTCATAACAATTGTTCAGCTAGTATACCGATATAGTATTCCAGTAGCCTGTAGCATGGCACTGACACACAAACACATGCACATACAGATCCAAAATCTATTATCCGCTATTCCGTGTGTACGGCATGAAAGATAAACTGTAATAGACTAATGCTAAATATACTATGATGCTTCAGTCTTTATTTATCATACTCAGTGTGCATATTCATAAGATTCGCTACCGAAATAGGAATGATTTCTTTACGGGGTGCTCCCAGTGACGTCCGCTATATGCTATTACCGTAATATACGGTACGTGCATATATCGTACTATACCTTTCTGAAATCAGAAATTTCCAAATCCCAAATTGGTTTCCGATAAAAGATTGTGGACCTGTACTTCTATTACTTATGTTACTACTGCTATACTTCTATATTATACTTGTTCTACTTCTTTTTCGTACTCCTGTACTACTCGTTAAAAAAAAAAAACACGCGGACGTCACGTGTTCGGTCCTCGTGTCCCCGACACGGTTCCCGCACGTCTGTGACGGTAACCGGCGGCGTGCTTGCAGGCGAGCGCGTGCGGGTGATGCTGCACGGCTCCGCGGCGGATGCCAACGTGCGCCTCGACAGGAGCTCAGTGCGCATGGAGAGCACGTCGGTGTCGCGCAGCAGCGAGCGCACGGTGACGATCCACAATCGCAGCGGCTTCATCGCGCGCTACCAGTGGAAGCCGCACGCCACGCCTCAGGAGGAAGAGCTGCAGAAGAACAGGTGATCACACGCCGCGGTGCTCGTCCTTCTCGGGGGTCGATTTTAGTTTTTCGGGGGGCAAGGCAAGTGTTGCCCTCGGATTATTCGGAGATTTTAAAGTGGTACGGTAAGTTGGAGGGCATATCAAGTCATATGTTTTCGAAGAAGTGGTATTAAAACAATTATTTTTTACGAGCACTTTTATGTTGATGAAAGAGGGGGTACTTATGCTACCTGGGATTTATGGGGCAAAGGCATAGCAAGTGAAGCAGTCGCTTCGGGGTTGATGCCGTGGATATCGTCGACTGTCTAACGGCTTCTTTAGTTTTGCGGATTTTCACGTGAACTGCAGTTTGTGTTAGTTATGTGTTTTACGGTTGCAGATTCTATGCAGAACTGGAGAATTCTGAAACCTCTGAGCTCTCCCAGTTCATGCAAGAATGCCAAGTGGACCCCACCATGATCAGTCAATTGCCTGTGCTTAGCCGCACTTACCAACACCGAAAAAGGGTCAGAGTTGTCTCTTCTCTCTTGTTTGTCTGTTATGACCCTATCATATATTTCAACAGTGTGTTAACGTAGCACACTATATTGTACACGAAAGAATGTGAGTCAGTGTTTTCCACATACCAGGATACCACAGGACCAGTTCACGCGAACTTCAACAAAACTGTAGTTTAGCAAGATAAATGTCATGTAATTCTTAGTGAAGCACATGATGGGAAACTAGGCTAAGCTGTGATTCATCTCGAACGGCATGTGTGTGTGTGTGTGTGTTCTAGATCGTCGAGGGGGACAGCATGCTGTTCACCCACAGTGCCTTCACCGTCAGCCCCCAGCAGGGAGAAATCTGGCCAAACTCGAGCGCGGACGTGACAGTGACGTTCACGCCGCGGGCCGCCCGGCTGTGCACGACCATCGCGTACTGCGAGGTCACGGGTCGCGAGTCCCGCCTTCCACTGCGCATGACGGGGGAAGGCGTCGGACCCAAGGTGCAGCTGTCGTACGATGTGGTAGACGTTGGCAAGGTCTTCATCGGTTCTAGACACTCGTACGAGGTAATCGTCGTAGATCAGGGTAAAGTGTTGCTTGTGTAAGGGAAGTAAGGTTCAATCGGACGGCATGGTGAATCGGGAGTACACATGAGGGTGTATTGAGTAGTCCTGATTAAATATGGAAAAGACTGAAAGTTGGGTAGCTCCGAATGATACACCTAACATGTATGTGAGGATGTTGCCACGGTAACGTGTATGTGAGGATGTTGCCACGGTAACGTGTATGTGAGGATATTGCCACGGAATTCTTAATTGATGTTACTAACTTATTTTCTAATTTACAAATATTAACTGAAAACCATCAACCCTTGTGCATACATTTCTAAAACGTGTAGGTATGTACAAACGCGACGAAAGGTTGTCGATTATTGATTCGTTTTGCTTGTAATAGCCAGGAGTGATGTTACAGTTTGTGTAATAACGTCGATTGCCTCCAGGTGGTGCTGGCGAACAAGGGCGACATTGACGCAACTTGCTCGTGGTTGCCCTCCACGTCGACGTTTGGTAAGCATTTTAGCTTTGTGCCGGCTGAAGCCGTCATCCAGCCGAAGAACTATCAATCCGTCCTCGTCGTCTTCACGTGTTCGACACTAGGAGAATTCGCCGAAGAGTTCCTCCTGGCCGTGAACAACTGCGAGGAACCACTTCGCATTTCGTTCAAGTAAGTTCAGTGGCCACCTTGCTCCGTCACGCCATTCGAACGTGTTACAGCGTGCTCGAGTTGCAGGTGGACAGACATCTGCCGGTATCACAGCTTGTAGTTAGTGTTTTGATAAGTGGATTATTAAAATACGTTTATGTGAATGATGTCGACAATGAATCTGTAGTTACTAGCGCACATTTTATCATTCCGCTTTATAGGGGAACAGTGATTGGACCCTCATTCCACTTTGACAAATCAGTGCTGGATTTTGGAAAAGTCTCCTATGGTATATATAGCAGGGCTCAATTTTAACAGTCGTCCGGTCGTCCGTGACGACTGGATTTTCTCTCGGGCAACTACAAATTGCTTCCGTGGTTGTCCGGTGTCCAACCTCTATAAAAAATTTATATTCATAATGCGCGCGTTCATTTTACATACGGCCAGGGTTGCACAATACGCTGCAAACGTACATGTCTATACGCATTGTCTGGCTTGCTTGATACAAAGTATAACATTACATGTTTAACAACACAATTTGTTTCGTGTTAATTTTCAATTTTTGCTCATCTAGCTGTGACATGACACAGTGTTAGTAATGTTATTAATGTTAGTAGTGTAATGTTAGTAGTTAATGTAAATGTTATGAAATAAATTTTATGCAACTTTTAATTACTATTATTATACGTCATTGATCCCAGCATCATTTACACATTACCAATATTTTATTATCTTCATATAATGAGTGAAACAATGCGAATGGCCGTGTCTGCTGTCACTGCAATACGTACAAAATGTACATGATTAGGCCTTTTGCTTTACAGCACTGAGCATCACGTGAGCAGAGCGCATGCAGCACATGTTTAAATAATATCCGGACAACCAAAACTCTTGAGGGACAACCCTTTTGGGTCTCTTGGTTGTCCTCCGGACAACCCCAAAAAAACCTTAAAATTGAGCACTGTATAGCGATTACACAAGAATAAAACTATCTGTGCATGTACGGACGTATAACTAGAGAGATTCTTGTTGAAAGTTTGTGTAATATAGTAGTGAGAAAACTGACTATTTAATAACTCTGTATGTTCTCCAACCAAGTAAAGGCATGTAAATTGAATGCTATTCTTAGGTTTTGAGAATACAGCTATTGTGAAACTCTTCAACACGTCCCTAGTGGCCATGAAATTCAACCTGAGAATTTCTCAAGACGAAGACGCCGAGTTCACAGTAGCGCCATCTACGGGCTCTGTTGCAGCACAAAGCTCAGAAAATATAAAGGTGAATATGAATTAATCTTATGCATTACATACAGCTGTGGATGTATTAACTAATTCTTACACTGCTATATATATGTAATCATGAATGTATATATATATTCATTATTGATTCAATTGTAATGAGATGTAATCTAAAAGTGGGGATTTCTAGCCAGTGTGAATGACAATTTAATTTTCTTGGCCACGTTAGGTGAGTTTGATTGTCAAGAACATCAGAAAATATGAAACATCACTGGTTGTGGATGTCGATGAAATCGGATCAGATATGCTGGCTCTTCCAATTTCTGCTAGGTATGCTATTTAGTGGGTAGACTATTTAATAGGTGACCACTTGCAGAACATACCACTTGTAGAGGCCGAATTCTTGCAACAAGTGGTATAAGAAAACGAAGACGAAAAAATCACACTACTTTTAGTATTGCTGAAGATTTTGCTGCAACGTATGAATTTCATCACCGTATCACCTTACCGCAGGTCTGTCTACCCTGTCACTCCACCATCCACATAGCAGCTTCCCGCATGCATTAATTGTTTGTTCGTCTTTCAGGTCTGTTGTGCCTGTCATTGAGGTAGTGGATAGCAGAGTACAGTGTGGTCGCTGCTTCATCGGCTGTCCATACCGCTGTGCAATACAGCTGAGAAACTGCAGCAACCTTCCTGGCAGATACAGCGTTCGTGCACAGAACCAGCATCTAGACGAGATCACATACACCTGTGCTGAGCCGGAGGTACGCGAACGTGCCCCCCCCCCCCAATATCTACGTTAAAGGTGCCCTAGCCAGCGAACTGTAATTAATCATATGTTCGTTATCATGGAGGACATGTTCTTTTAATGACACTAAAGTTACATTTTTTTGCACTCCTATGTATTCTCGTTTACATCTCAATATTTGTATCTATTTATATATATATTAAAATTTATAACACCAGAAATTTCATGCTCAGTCTCTTTTATCGTGCCACAGAATTCGGTCCATTCGTACGAGAATTGCATCAGTTCTCCCATCCGTTCGGGAACTGCTTCGAGAAAAATTTTTAAAATTATTATTTAGGGTGAAATACCACCGCTATCTCTAAAAGCAGTACCGATAGTGTTTGAGATGAAGAGCCTGGATTCTGTATCTGCCATCGTCTCTGTACAGGTCGATGGTGTTGAGGCAGCGCCCCTGGTGAGCAAAACCAAAATTTGTTGTCAGCATTAGTGCTTGCATGCACATGCGAAATTTGCGCCTTCCCTTAGGAATGCCATCTCACTTTTTTATTGTGATCTGATGTTGTTGAATGCCTGCGTAGTATTATCAGTACTTGGTATGCTGAACACCAACTATGCCAGGTTGCTAGTAGTTTCATATAATTAAATATTTGATAGATTGGATGATGTAAATTGTGTATTATGAAATGAAATTATTTCTTCTGCTATAATGTCTTGTACTCATGTTGTGATTGACTAGCAAGCCAAGTTGTGCTGTATTGGAGAAGGTCCCGTGGTACATTGCTCGGTCCTGTCACTGGACTGGGGCGTTACTCCTGTGCTCACACACATCAAGAAGACTGTCACATTATCAAATGAATCTCTAATTCCAGCAGAATTCGTTGCTTACATGGTAAGACATAATGCTTCTGTCAGCTAATCATTGAAATCATTGATAAAAATTATATAAATTCTAATATAATATGCTATATATAATATATAAATCAAGGATCGTGATGAAACGCACTCCTCTATGTATGCATTTATCTGGAGTGACATCTAAAATAACTTGTCGTGACCTTGTGGCTGATGCAACAGTTAGTCACCATGGGGAGCATCATGTGTCGGCAATGATTGTCGTACTGTTGTTTACAGTTGCGGCCTGGCTCGGTATGGAAGATAAACCCAGATGGCGCTGTAGTCAATCCACGCGAATCGCTGGAGCTTACTATAACTGCGTACCTGGATGACAGTGTCCGGTGAGTCTGTGCATGCAATATATATATATATCATGCATATAATAGGAGAGTTGGTAGAGCCACATCATATAGTAATGTATATATCATCTATCTAGTAGTCTAACACTTTTATGTGTGTGTGTGTACAGGTTAGACATGTTATAAGACCTGGCCAGAGTAAAATCATTGTTCTGAACCACCGATTCGGCCGGACCCAGCCCATGCCAGACTAGTGAGGTCCAACCTGTTTATGTATATGGGGACTTAAATGAAATAGGAACATGGTTAAATTTATTGAAATTGCTTTTTGCAATTAGCAAATATTGAATTATTCCTCTACTGTAAATCAAATGAAATTATTGCAACCGTTAACATGTTACGCTGGTACGATAGTGATAAGAAAACGTATGAAAAGTTGTCGATTACCATCAAATTAACTACGTTATTTGTATCATTACGTACACGAATAATATTTACGTGTTGATTATTACTTGAGTTAGTAATGACGAACTCGTCGTCGTCAATCGTCGTCTCGTCTTGTCAGATTTCAGGACAGAGTCCAGATCGACATCGAGAACGGTCAGTCGATCACCATCCCGACCTCGGCCATCGGTCAGGGCACAACGATCGTGTCCGAGCCACCGCTGGGACCCGTTGCCGACCTCGGCTACCACTTCAGCAACTTCCCGCTCTCGCGCAAATACCGGCTAACGAACCGCGGCCGCCGCCACCACCAGATCACGTGGAGTACGGCCGGCCACCTGCCCGTGCGCGTGCGCGGCGATGCGCGGCCGGTGGCGCCCCCGCCGCCCGTCTTCGCGATGGCGCCGACGCGGCTGATGCTCGAGCCGGGCGAGAGCGCCGACGTCGAACTCGTCGCACTCAGCCGGCGCCCCCTGGCGGCTGCCGAGCGCCTGCTTTGCCACGCGATCATCGGGCGCTGCAGCGGCAAGGAGCGCGTGATGGCCGTCGACGTGCGCGCCGAGTTCGTCAGCCCCCTGGTGGCGTTCTCGACGAAGCAGCTGCTCTTCAGCGTGCGGCTGCCCGCTGGCGGCGCCCTCTGCGTACAGACGCGCGAGCTCGTCCTCGAGAACGTCTCGTCGCTGTTGCTGTCGCCGCGGTTACGCGCCGACCACCCGTTCGGCCTTGTTGCTGCCGACGACGAGACGACGCACGAGATGACGCTCGCGCTCGAGCCGGGGGCGTCGCGCGCCGTCGCCGTGCGCTTCGACCCGTCGTACCGGGACGACCGGCACAGCAGGGTCGCCGAGAGTTCGCTGACCGTCACGTACGCGCAGCATCCGCACGTCGACAGCGTGGCGCTGCGCGGCGAGGTCGGCTTCCCAAACCTGCGCTTCGAGCGGCGCGCCGTCGACTTCGGCTGCGTGCTGAACGGCACGGAGACGACGCGGCGCGTTACGGTGACCAACACGAGCCCCGTGCCGGTGAGCTACGCATGGTCGTTCCACGTCGACCCGCACGACCCGGGCATCACGCGCGCGCGAGCCGGCACGCCCCCCGTCACGCGGTGCTCCTCGCCTCCACAGATTGTGATCGACCTGGCCGATAGCGAAGAGGATGAGGAAGGAGAGGAGGACAAGGGGGAAGAGAATGAAGAAGAGGAGGAGAAGGCGAGGGAAGCAACTGGCGATTTTGAGCAGGGGACATCTGTTTCCAATGTTGCTAATGCTGGAGCAGCTAAACCTACAGTAATGCATCAGCTAATGTCATTTTACTACATGCTTAAAGGGAGAGTTTACTCTAGGTTATAGGGTTATTTTCAGCTAATTTAGGTTATAATTATGCTACATAAGAAGTTTCATGGTTCAATCACCATTAGAAATATTGTTTAAAAATGTTTTAAAACTAACAACTACAGTTTGATTACAACGACGGTGGCGCCACTCAAAGCGCACGATCTGATAAGTTGCGCAAAACCATTTTTCAGCCAAGGGCTACAGACCGAGGGTGTTTCTTATTTATTCATTTAAAAGCAAAAGGATTGTAATATCTTATAAACGACATATAGTTTTAGTTGTAATATGGATAAATTTGCCCTAAAATGAATATCGTTCGGTTAAATAGCATTTAGGTATAAATATAATTGCACTTTTTGTGATTAGCCCTCGGTCTGTAACGTGCAAAATAAATTGTCAAATACGCAACTTTTTCGGAGTGGCAGCACGGTCGCGGGTGTCATGGCGCCGTTCAAATTTCGTAGCGTTGATGTGTAATTTATTATAACAATTAAATTAGGTATCTGGTAACAAATACGTGTGGATATAGACGATTTGTTATACAGTAAGTACAGTTGTATGCAGTAAAATCCTAGAGGCTACTGTCCCTTTAATGTCATCCTACTAGCACAGACCTAAAACTAGTATATGTCATTAGTATTTCCTTTCACGCTAACCTTTCGTTGTGTAGTGGCACGTACGTTTCGTTCCTCATAGTATAACTAGTGTGTTAGTGAATACTCAGTTCTAACCTATTCCCATTCACAGAAACGTGCAAGAGTGGCATTTGACGATGTGCCTGAGAGGATCCCCAGCACAAGGATGAGTTCAGTGTGTCGGTGGGGAGGCAGCATGGGGGCCAGCCCTACCATGCAGCTGTGGGAGAACGTTGTTTGTGATAACAGCGCGCTGACCATTCCAGAGGTTTGTATGAATACGTTTCCGACACACGTTTGCTTGCAGCGCAGCCGCCGTATACACGATTGCGAAAAACTAGTTTAAAAGTGCTACAGAAACAAAACACCAATACCTCCAAGAAAAAAGATCCTCCCTCACCCCCACAAACTACCTAAACCTCTTCCCTTTCCCAAAGCCCACTAACTCATTGTTTAACCGACTTTCAAGCCCTTTCTACCGCGTAGCCCTTTGACTAAATCACGGGTCGTCGTGTAACGGGAATATTCCCCCTCTCCCCGCTGCTTCGAGCAGGTGTTCGACATCCTGCCGCTGCGGGGGAGCCTGCAGCCGGGCGAGAGCGACGTAGTCACGCTCAGCTTCTTCGGACACGAGGACGTGGTCGCTACGGCACTGGCTGCGTGCGAGGTCGACGGCGGGCCGACATACGAGCTGCAGCTGAGCGGCGCCGCCTCGGACATGTGCTATGAACTCACCGGACAGGACATCGATTTTGGAAAGCAGGCAAGAACCGTGGGCGAAGGTGGGGGGGGGGGTCGAATGGCGGTCGCTCCTTCTTTTCTTTTTTCTCCGAAGAACGCTGTTGTGATTTGGGAATGCCTGTTTTTGAATTATCACTTGTGAGTATGTAGGGAATTCAGAAAGCAGGTAAGAATGGGGGTTTCGAATGGCAATCGCTCTTCATTTTGCTTCTCTCTGAAGTATTCTGTTATGTTTTGGGAATAGTTGTTTTCGAATTATCACTTGTGAGTATGTACTGACTTTGGAAAGTAGCTAAGAATGGTTTCGGAATTCCTCTCAGTTTTAAGGATATCATTGGACATGTGGGAGTAGTAATTACGATTATGGAAAGGAGGTGTGAACCTTGTTTCCATTGGGGAATACTCTTTGTATTTTATCATTTCTTTATAGTAGGTTATGACTTTAGAAAGCGGAGAGCATGAGTGGAGAATTTCGGACAAGAAATCTGTAATGGGTTATAGTTACTTCTCGAGAGTAGAAAAAGATGGGTCAGGTGCTCATTAATGCACCTATGTATAAACAAATTGTGTGAAAGAAAACTCGTGCCAAAGTGGTTTGTCTGTTAGGTTGAGAGATTGTCTGGAGTCCAGATGCTTGAGAAGTGAGTGCTCTCTCACAGTCTCTGGTACAGTCACAGTACACACTAACTGGTGCTTTCTCATAGATGTTCGATCAGTGGTCATCTGCAGAGGTGACCTTGAGAAACATTGGTCAGGTCGGTTTCAACTTCTCCGTCCAAGATCCAGAGAATGAGGAACGGAGGGATGATGTAAGGAGCAAGATGGGCATATCTGTCATTGTACCGAACAGTGGTTTCTTAGCGGCAGACGACAGTTGCGTGTTTACGGTGAATTTCCTGCCGGGTGTGCCAGACTCCTTCTGCAAATCTGTAAAGGTATGAACTCGAATGCAGAGATAAAATATGGCGAAAATCGTCACAATTGATTCCACTTGAAGGAGCTTCACGTGAATCTCTACTGTAAATATATTCTAATTTCTTTCAATCAATGCTGCATAACATTGTATGTTGATGTGCGAGTATTTCTATATAATGGACGGGTGTATATGTCGTATATGATTTATGCAGATTCAGGTGGGCCATTTCGAACCAGAGATCGTGACTATCAGATGTGAAGGAGTGTTCCAACGGCTGACATTGGATCTCCCTCGACAGAAAACTGAGCCATACCAGATGGTTGCGGAGAAAGTAAACCATCCATTAAATACGCCACCTAGTGAGGTAAGACACATCGTTAGAATTACACAATGTAAAGATCTGCAAATTAATGTATTTCTTAGCAAATAAAGAATGAATAATGGTGAGTTTTTAACCACCGTGCATTGATCAGATTTTAAAATTCATTTTGGAAGCTTGTACAGCCTATTAGTCATGGATCATTGCACTGAAGATAGTTTAGAGATGGTATTGAGTGAGTATGTTTTGCAGCTGGAAGCAGTAGAGCAATCTGAGGTGGAGCATCTACTTGTGCGAGAGCATGCACTTATGCAAGCATTACAGACCAAACCTAAACCTGAGGATGTTCTACACACAAATAACCAGCAGTGCCAAAGGTAATCTTCTTTCTTTGTTTTATCTAAACTCTATTCATCTGCTGCATTTAAATGTGTATAATTGTGAATCGGTATGTTATTATCAATGCAACATTTTAGATGTAGAAGATTTATAAGTACATTTTTTGGAAACTAAATGTAAGTGAAATGAAAATCAAGACTTATGAAGCTCTTGTAAATTTTAACGTTCTAAAACCTTTTGAGGCCGGTCGTCAGAATGGGGCCAGTTACGATCGAGAATGAAAAGTTGTGCCATATCTCCTCATAACATATAAGCAAAATTCTGTCAATAGTCTAAGAGAAAAAGTTAATGTTAAGACGAATTCTATTTCTGACAACTGGTCCCTGGTGATTACATTTCAGCTCAGTGCTGAAAGTTAAGCTTCCCGGGTATAACATGGACCTAGGTTACATCGTCAAGGGCAGAGTGCACACTGGAGGGATTCGTGCAACCAATACAGGGAGTTTTCCTGTGTCCTTCCATGCAGGCCGGATGGAACGAGGCAGACAGGAATTGAGGGTGAATCCACGAAGGGTTAAAGCCCTACCAGTAGGAGAGACAGTCGACCTAGAGATCACTCTAGACACTTCGGTAGACAGTGTGGAACTTGGCCAGTACACGGCTGATATTCCCATCCAAGTATGTTTTACATAAGAAGTGTTAATATGCATTATTTCTATCTACGCGCGAGCTTATGTACACGTATAATATGCACAATGTCTCATGCACGTCATGTCATTTTATGCCATATCATGCCACATCATTATTGCTATTAATCATTTAATGAGTGTGTAGTAATGAATTTGTTATTAATGCATAAGCAGGTAGATTTTAGCTCTTTGTCAATATAACAATACGATAGAGATGTAAAATGTTACAGTAATCTTTAGCCGACGAGCATCACCCATCTTGCTGAGCAATCGTTATTCAAGAGAACCTTTTATTCCACGACCATACCTATACAAATTGCATAGATGCATTCACCCTTATGTTACCTTTACTCACCTGTAGATACCTGGAGGCGCATCACTACAGGTGCATCTGTCGGCAGTCGTCACCGAGCCGCGTCTGCTCGTCTCCGCCACCAACGTGCGCTTTGATTCGGTCAAGGTCGGCGAGCGGCGCGTCGTCACACTGCAGCTGCACAATGACAACATGGTCGCCTGTTCGTGGTCGGCGGTGCTCGGTGGCTCCAGCAGAAGGAGCGTGAGTAACGAGCTATAACCGCCGGGTCTTCGTTCGTGCTAGTTTACGTTGTTTTGAGTTTGCTGACTGTTGTGTTTAATATATGTAACATATTTCTAATGATTTTTAATATTTAAAAAAAAAGATTATTAAATTATTATTATTTATTTATTATGTATTTTTTATTTTGTTTGTATAATGATCTGCTTGGCAGTTGCGCACCGGTAAGTTTGCGAAGTATTAGGGTGTTAGGTTGTAGCATACATCTCACGTTGAACCATTTAGAGAAAGTTAACATTAAATATTAATTAGTAATAATTAAATGAATTATAAGCTGATCATCATCAATGATTTAATTATTTGCTGTAACTGTTGTGATGGAAACTGTCTAAATGTTCTATTCATGGACATATTACTAGATTAAGAATGGAATCCTGATATGGTCAGAGTCTTGTGATAACATGTTGAGGAATGTTTATTATAATTCGATGTGATGATGAAGCTGCTAATGGTGATAAATTACCAGAGATACTATTCACAGATAGACAAGCACATGCCTATGCACATTAAGAAGAAGATTCGAGCAAAGATGCCAGCGCCTTTGATGTTTGAATTCACACCATCCGCCGGCTGCCTTGAGCCTGGTCAACGTTTAAACGTGCAAGTCTGGTTTACACCCCTCGAGAGGTGAGCTCAATTAAATCTTGTGTGTGTGTGATACCTACTAAAAGATAAAGAATGGGTCTATTGATGACGACGAACAATTACTAATACTACTGCTGCTGCTGCTGCTACTACTACTACTTATAACTAGAAAGGGCACTATATGTATCCCGCGTGATCTAGTATGAATGAAATATCTCTGTAAGGACGTAGAAGGTAGGTAAAGTTAAATAAGTCACAAAGACAAAGGTTTGTTACACAAACTCATCTGATTGAGATGTGCAAGTATGTTAAAATTGGTTGCCTTAGGGTTTTGCTACGCGACACACCTTCTCCCCAAGATGTGTAAGTATATGAAGTTTGCTCGCGCTAGGTCAATTAGGGGCCGAGTTATAGAGCGGAGGGAAATATGATGAAGGTCAATGTCAAATAAAGGTTGCAGTGACCTAGTTTTGGTACGCGACACACCTTCTCCCCAAGATGTGTAAGTATACCAAGTTTGGTCGCGCTAGGTCAATTAGGGGCCAAGTTAGAGTGGAAGGGAAATATGATCAAGGTCAAGGTCAAGGTAAAATAAAGCTGCAGTGATGTGGTTTTGGTACGCGACACACATTCTCCCCAAGATGTGTAAGTATACCAAGTTTGGTAGCGCTAGGTAATTAGGGGGCCGAATTATAGGGCGGAAGGAAATATGATCAAAGTCAAGGTAAAGGTAAAATAAAGGTCGTAGTGACCTGGTTTTGGTACGCACCATACTTCTCCCCAAGATGTGTAAGTATACCAAATTTGGCAGCGCTAGGTCAATTGGGCCGAATTATAGAGCGGAAGGGAAATATGATCAAGGTCAAGGTAGGTCAAATAAAGGTCGTAGTGACCTGGTTTTGGTATGCTGCGCACCTTCTCCCAAGATGTGTAAGTAGACTATGTTTGGTCACGCTAGGTCAATTAGGGGTCGAGTTATAGAGCAGGAGGGAAAGTGTCTGCGGCGCGCGGCGGCTGACAGACATGAAACCATAGTATCTCCGCCGAATTCATCGCAGGGGATACAATAATAATATATATATTAACCGAACATTCAAAATGTCATGAACCACTTCGCTTCTACAGAAATGCTAACAGAGCAGGTGACCTTGGTGCTAGATGACGTCTACTGCTAGTGAGTACCCTAGACTCAGGCTGTCAGGGCAGGGTCTGGAGCCACAGCTGGAATTCTCACCATCGCGTGCTGGAGTTTGCACCCATCTGCCCAACGCGGCCGGCATTGAGCAGAGGTGAAAGTCAGCAATCCTTCGTGACTTCCCCATCGAGTTCTACTGTCTGGAAATGGATCGTCAGTACCTGGAGGATGAACAGGTGCGTGGTATTCAATACAGTGTGGTAGAGGCAGGTGAATATTAGACGTTGTTTGGACAGTGCTTACACGTTCCTTACAAGGTTCTGTACACATTCTTTGAACAGTTTTACACATTCCTTACGAGGTTGGATACGTTGTTGTACAGTTGTACGGTTGGACATGCTTGTTAGTTCCATACGAGGTTCGTTACATATGTTCTTTGGACAGTGGTAGGCAAATGTGCAGCAGCAGTGATGTCTGAATACGTAGTAATACATGTGTAGTGCCATAATACATAAGGTTTGATGGTTTGTGAGCTTCTATGTTCGTGTAAGTGGAGTGGTATGCATGAATTATAGGTGCACATAGATTACACGACAACCTGCATATTCCCTTTAATCAATCACCTTAGAAAACATCAGGGAAATCTCTAGTGATAACGAATTATGTCCTACGTTATGAAGCATTTTCGAAGATGCGAATAGTCATTTGTCATAAAGAAGCCCGGCGGCAAGCACGACTGGAGTGTGGTTCCATGGTGTACATACATGAGAATGTTTCGCGGATCGCGGATTTCCGCTTTTTAAATTTTTTTCCCAAGCATAATGAGAAATTGCTTAATTCGGGTAGATCCGTTGTGAACGAAGTGGGGTGGGGTGGGGCGGGGGTGGGGGTGGGGGGGGTTGAGGTTAGTCCAATAGATTGACAACTCTAAATCCATTCTCCGGTACTCTCAGAATGCACCAGTTTAGCTTTAAAATTGTAAAATTTTCCACGAGAGTGGGCACATTATGTTCACTATGTGGGATACTAATATCAATTTGGAATACCTAGTAAGATACCTAGCTAATACTAGAAGCTAGTAATCTACTTGGATACAATTAAGATACTTAAGATATGAAAATTCAAATTTTGGGTCCTATAACTGGAGGAAATTTTATCAAATTAAATGGGGTTTTATATGCCCAGGAAAACTCAGGATTGCTCTCCTGCGTTCATTTTTAGCTCATCTGACGAAGTCAGATGCAGCTTGTAGAATTGCATGATTGTCCGTGCGTCCGTCCCTCCATCCGTGCGTCAACAGTTGGGAACAAATCTTAACCGCTCGACGTACGGTCACGATATTTGCGACGTCGGGGGGGGGGGATCGTCAAAAGGAGTCAGGATAACAAATGTGGTGGTCAAGGGTCAATTAAAGGTCAAGATGTGTAAACGGAGGGGGAATATTTCCCTCTTAACTTAATGTATAGGAGGAGATACGGAATTGCGGCACAAATCTGAACGGCTCGACCTATGCTCTTAATATTTGGTGTATAGTGTGATGGGCAGGAAACCCATCACCAGAGCGAAATTGGAGGTCACAGGTCAAAGGGCAGGGGGAAAGGTGAGATATCCGACATTTTCTGAGGACATGGTCTAATGGACACAGTGAAAAACTTTTTGCTTTCAGCGCTGACCTACCATTTTTATCACTTTATTGAAACGAGCATGAAATGTGCTTTCCACTGACGTGCGAATAGTAAGTGTCTGATCACCTTTTGACCATCAAGAGGAGGGCTAAACATGGATTCCTGAACTGCCTCAATGATGTCACAGTGTTCTCATATTCATGGCACATCCATAATCTAGAAAGCCAATAAGCCTGGGTAGCCGAACGCCTACAGCACAGGCGTAATGGCTCAAAGGTCGTTGGATCGAATCCCATCAGATTTTTTAGTATTTACCTGTTTTCTGTATTTTTCTATCTTTATCCATTTAACTATTTTTTTTCCAATTAACGGAAATATTTACATGATTTATTTACAACAATTTTTAACAACAAATAATTTTTACAACAATTTTTTTTTTTTTAAATAGGGTTAGGGTTAGGGTTAAGGTCACAATGCACCATAAAACAGGAGTTTCAGGCACGCGATTTGTATCAACCAATGGGATTTGGGAGGTATGCAGAATGCAGAAGGTTGCTGAAATGATGTGTACGCAACTGCGTATCTGCATATCTGCGCCTAACAAAGGTGTCACTACGCACGACTTGAATCTGACAAATTTTTGAATCACACACTTTTCCACTTTTTTGGTCATTCACTGCTCTCATGTATAGGTGTATCTTCCAGGGCCTCAGCAAAGATAACTGAAGCCATGTTAGCAGTGAGCAACTAGTTTTAACTCGTTATAGTGTTATCAGGTTTTTCTAATGACACAAGGTTAGTGATTCCCAGCGCAATATATGGTAGTAAAGGCATTAGGCTAGCCGATCCAGTCCTGCAATTCCCCTATATTAAGAGATGAATGTCAAGAGGTGACCATATATCACTCTGTATATATGTATATAGAGATGTCATATATATATCCGTATATATGACTATATCAAGAGATGAACCGTATGCACGGATTGCTGGGTTTTTCTCATCCGCGCACGAGCGTTCTAACGCGCGATTCCATCGTCGGCTGCAGATGCTGCGCATGATGCCGGAGTATTCCGAATCGCCGCACCTCCTGCTTCCTCCGTGGGAGCCCGGCGGCAAGTTCCCGCCGGAGATCGTCGAGTACTGCGCCGCCAAACGCCACTGCCTCGCCGCCGACGACCCCGACGACCCCGACGCGATCCCCTGCGAGCCGACGCCGGCGGGTGCGCTGTCGCCGGCGGAGCTCGCCGTCGCCGCGACACGTCGGCGTCGACAGCGTCGGCGGAGGCACAGGCGAGCGCGCGACGTCGCGGCGTCGCTGTTATCGTTCACGGCGCGCCGACGTCGGGCAAGACGGCGTGCGCGGCAGCGCTGGCCGCGCGGTACAGCGCGGCGGTGGTCAGCGTCGACGTGACGGTGATGGAGGCGGTCGCGGCGCGGGCAACGGCGGCGGGACGCGCGGCGTGGGAGGCATGCGCCGCCGCGAGCCACGTGAAGAAGGAGCACGAGAGGGAACTCGAGAAGATGGTCATCGAGGGATTCGGCGGCAAGGTGGTGCCCGGCTCGGGTGAGTCGGGAGTCGCGTTCACTTGTCGAGATCGTCGGAAGCTTTTTCTACTACGCGATAAATCCTTATAAGTTCTTCCTTATAAGTTTAATGTCTTTAACTTAAAGTAATTATGCTCTTGCATTTATTTCACAAAACCGTTATCTTCTTTGCGATGAATTATTTCAATTTTGAGTCTTAAAAACTTAATACTGAATTGTACGGTATATGGTGTTTAATTGAGGATTTCTCTTGAAGTGAGAAGTTTTTAATATCTAAATTAAATTTTCAATGACAAGACTCTTGAAATCCTTCACTCAGAGGAAATCCTTCACTCATGTGGCTTTTAATGACGAATCACATCACCTTGCATTATTACGTACACAGCAAACAAGTACTGTTAAAATGCACCGCATATTTAGTACATATATTTACTCTATATACTATATACTGTAGTCCCCGTGTGCTGACTTGCTTTTGGTGGCTACCTGTAAACGACAGTCAGATGTATCAGTCCGTCTCGTGATTGCAGGTGTATCCACGCCGAGCTCGCGCAAGGCGAGTAACCTGAGTGCGAGCCAGGTGCAGAAGAAGGTCTACAAGGATTCGAAGGAGGCGGCGGGCGGTGGAAAGAACCAGTCGGCCATCGACGAGAACGCCATCGCCATCGACAACATGGTGGCGCCATCGTCGCAGCCGCTGCCGATACTCGACGAGTTCGGAAACGCACTGTACAGCTGCGCGCTGCCCGAGAGCGTGCTCGCTGACATACTAGCTGATAGGCTGCAGGTTCGTGCATACTATCTTCATGCTAGCTTTATGATACGTGCAGCGAGCAATGTCGATAGGCACGAGCCATGGACATTACAGTGTCATTGGAATATCATGAACAATGATATCGTGTCACGAGAACATTATGTAACCATGTATTACTGTTACAAGTCACTTGTGATGATGGCAATGATGATGAGGATGAAAATAATATTAAAAAACAAACAAACAAAAACAAAAAAAGCTGCTCAAGTTAAGCTCAAACACATTCTCATATCCATTAGGGTATACTTATCATCAAAAAACATCCTTAATACAGCGCATTCAAACAAAAGTATCGCTGCTTTTATTGAGTCCCTAATAGCTACCTACTGATGGGCATCTGACGTAACAGCAAGCCTGTGCCGATCTTGTCGCATCTAAGCTTGGTCGCTGTGTTATTCCCCACAGCAACCCGACTGCTACAGAGGGGTCGTGTTTGACAGCCTGCAGACGCTGTTTTCGAGTCACCCTTCGAGCACCGTCACCGCTGTGCTGAAGGCCATCAACAACCGTAAACACATCCACTTCCTCACGCTGCACTTCGACGAGAACAAGCTCAAGCAGAAGCAGCAGCTCGAATGGGAGCAGAAAGGTACGCGAATTCACCAGCGCACAAGTACATGTACGTCGTTCATCCTCTACGCGTGCCACGACGAAAATGTAGTGAACAAAAACTTCGTTGTTGCTTACATATCATGATAAATATAAATTCATGCATTAACACCATATATATATATATCAGGAGCGTATAATGACAAAGGAGTAAGACAGCGATTTGGTACTGATTTCACTACATTTTTTGTCGTACGAGTTCGATTTGAATAAAAATACAAATGTATACAAACATGAGCTTCTTTTGTTCACTGGTCCTTATTCTATCTTCCGGTAGTATTACAAACCACGTAGCTTCCTTCGTTTTGACATAATTCGTACTTTTCTAAG
>NW_014577447.1:226671-240395 GCF_000485595.1 Priapulus caudatus
TCTGTCTCTCTGTCTCTCTGTCTCTCTGTCTCTCTGTCTCTCTGTCTCTCTGTCTCTCTCTCTCTCTCTCTCTCTCTCTTTCTCTCTTTCTCTCTCGCACACGCACTCTCCCCCTTTCTCTCACGCACGCACACACGTGTGTATGTATGTATAAATAATATTATAATAATTAGTAGGTATAAATTATACATGAATTTATCCATATTCTGTTTCTACATTTCCCATAGTATCCAGAAGTAATCCACAAGTAGTTTCCACAAGTAATCCATATTTTCAAGCACATTTAAATATGGGTTATGCATGCACACCCGTTGTGGGCAGTGTCTCAGCTCATTATGCTGTACGCTTTTGCACGTGATGTGTGAAGACTCAAGGATGAGGAAAACTCGGACAACATGGCCTGTTTCAACATCGTCAACAACAGCATGACGAAGACGGAGGTGAACATTTGCTTCCAGAAGGACGTCACGGGTAAGACGTTCCTGCTTGAGCAATCCACCCCGCTCTTACAACCAGGAGAGAACCACATCACGCTGGAACCAGGCGAGTCGAAGGTAATGGCAGGGCCGTATTATAACGTGAGTGGTGCACCGGACACTGTGCCCTGGACGTAAAATAATTTGGTGAAAATTCATTGACTGTTAATGATCTTGATTTTGGATTTGTGTGAATTATTATGTGCATTAGACATTTCGATGGCAGACTATCTTTGTTTAATTCAACAGATTTTTTGGTAGTTTTACATAATTACCCGTTATGATATGATCTTCATCTAATTTAATTGTATTTTAAAAATAAGTTACACAGTCAATTCTTTGAACATAGTGGATTATCAAGTTATATTTATATTTCAGTAATTTTTTTAGTGTGTACAGTATGATAAACTATAGTACCCATAATTCGTGTTTTAGTATGTTTTGGTGTCATTTTTGTTTTTTGATTTTTGATTTTTGATGCATTAACCTCCAGCTTTAGTGGGAACGTAGGAACACAAACAGCTAAGGAATGCTATCACAAACCCACGTATGTAGCTATAATCAGGTTCAGATGCTATGCCTCCATTGGAGGACACACACACACTCACGCACGCACCAAGCATGTACGGACGTACACACACACACATAAATAAATAAATATATATATATATATGCGCTCAGGCTATATACGGTATTACCTTTTTCCAGCCTGTGCGTCTGTGGGCGTACCCAAAGTCGGTCGACATGGAAGAGGAAGTATTGCTGTGCTGTGTGAAGGACAATCCTGAGGTCGTCCGCTTTCCCATCTGTTGCCGGGGACTACGGCCAGAGCTGACCATCATCAAGAAGATGCTGTCGTTCGACAGAGTACTACTACACAGGTGAGTTAACGAGGCATCTTCATTAGATTGCTACTACACAGGTGTATCAGGTGAGTTAAGGAAGTGTCTTCGTTAGAATAAGGCTCTACGGGTGAGCTAACGAGGCACCTTCCTTAGGTGTGCTGCTACACAGTAAAGTTAATAAGTCATCTTCCTTAGGTGTGCTGCTACACAGGATAGTTTACAAGTTATCGTCATTAGCATGCTTCTACACATGTGAATTAACGAAATACTGTTACTTATTTCAGAAAGGAAACCAAGACACTCTACCTTAAAAATCAGACTCAGCTGCCATTCCGCTGGAAATTGTCTGGCCAAGAAACGCTAGGTGAAGACTTTACATTTCCCGTTGATAGCGGAGTGGTGGAACCATTGTCAGAGTTTGCCTTGCACGTGAATTTCCGTGCAGTAAAGCCTTCGATTGTGAAAAAAGCCATTCGAATCGAGGTTTGTCTATATCTTCAATAAAATTTAAATTTTATGCTGGTATTCTAACGCATATCTGATATCACACTGATGTTTTTTGTACTTGGCTTTTTACTGTGCACAATCAATATGGCATCATATCACATTGTTGTCAATGTGAAGAGTTCAGGTTAGTTACCTTGAGTTTTTATTAGATATTTATTACGGATATTTTTTGTAGGTATTCGACATGGACCAGATTCTTGGTCTAGTACAAACTGAGAACATTCAAATCCAGGCAGAAGGCTATGACGTTGCTTTGGATATGACTTTTCCAAAAGGCAAGGGTGCAGTGTTTAGACAGTTTAGTGGCTTCTTATAACAAATCGCTTGCCGCCTAACAGTGCATCTCGAAACAGATTCTAGACAACTCGTCAACAAGCTTTGTCAGACATTTTGTCTTATAGTGATAAACTTCACAGGCAAACCTAACCATGACCTTGACTATAACTTCATTGCCTGTAATTCACAAGTGTGCTCTGTGGTCTATCACCCTGGCCTAGTGCTGTATGGTACGTGATTCCACTGGGTTAGCACCCAGGGGGCCTGTTGTCAGAAACAAAATTAGTCTTAACATTAGTCTTAACATTACCCTGTTCTCATAGACCTGACCTCTATACATTGCATATGAGGAACTCCTAACTTTACCCTGTTTCTGTCAATGGTCTCAAAGAAAAAGTTCATGTTAACACCTAATCTTGTTTCTGATGACCTGCCCCAAGGCTTTTGGCGGAGATAGTTGCCTCATCGGTATTATACAGCCACACTATATAGTCTACCAGCAAGATTCATCATGAAACACGACAGACTATAGTTCACTGCAGCACGCGATGGTAATGCTAGCTGTACTGCTACTAGTCACTTGCTTGCACAGGCACGGATGGCGGTCTGGATTTCTCCACCACGCGGGTGTTTGACGACTCCAAACAGTCGTGCTCACTGAAGAACAAGGGCAAGTACGAGATCGGATTCAGCTTCCAGTGGCAGACGACCGATCTGCTCATCGACAATTTAGAAGAAATGTTCTCCGTCGTGCCCGCCAGGGGGAGCCTCGGGCCGAACGACAGACCTTTGCAGGTTATTTTTTAATCATGTTCGTCTTGTTCGACCGTGTCTTTGGGCTTGCACTGCACTGTTGAGGGCTATCATGGATCGGGTATTGATATGCTGGGGTTAAGCATTGCTACTAGATGTATGGTCTGCATAGGTTTAACAGGTCTATAATGTCGCATGATTGCAGGTTTCGTTCGTGTTCAGACCAACACATGTGGTGATCATCAAAGAGGAACCTATACTGAAATGTTTTATCATCGAAACAAACCTTGGCCAAGATGGACAGACGGTGGCCTGCATTCCTATTAAGATTAGTGCCAAATCAACTTTTAGCAGGTAAAGCAAAGTCACCAAGGTATCTTAACATAATATGGTAAGGTCATTATATGTCTACAGACACAATTTAATAGCTTGGCATATGTAATATGATCCCATAAACTCATACCCTTGACTCACGTGACATGAATGTATATAAATCTTCATATGTTATAAAAATGCATTATTTTAGGATTAATTAGTTGAATAGAAATTAGCTAAACCTTGGTAGATCTTCAGGTGGCAATTTCAGAATAAATTGTAGCATTGCAGTAACATTGTGCACTTCATTCTGAGTTGTGAATTTAGCCCAGTCATTAATACTCGCGATTGCCTGTCTATTAAGATCGCCGGGCTAAAATCTTCTTGTCTTGCCTTTCTTGTCTTATATAGAGGCTTTCGTCATCTACCTGTTATTATTGTAGTCGTTTATAATTTAGTGTCTATGTGTATTGTTCTTGTATTTGTTTAATTAACCACGACGACTGTCATTATCTTTCGCTTATAATTATTATGTGTAGATTTTATGTACAATGCTCTCTTCGAGTAGCATACAATCAAAGTGTATAATACACATAGTGGACACATAATTCTATACATATTTTTATAATACAATATATGATATAATGTAATGTAATGTGATATAATTTAATATAATATAATGAAATGTAATGTAATATAAAATAATATAATGTAATGTAATATAATATAAAATAATATAATGTAATATAATATAATATATGCATATATATATAAACAGGTATGGGATTGTTCCCACCAACGACACCCACTTCGGTGCGCTGGCCGTCGGAGCCAGGAAGGTGAAAACCTTCAGCATTGAGAACACAGGCGAGTTTGACTTCAAGTACACGATCAGCAAGCTGGTTCGCATCGATACTCCCATCCGCCAGAGGGCGCTACCCGAGGAGGCGCGGCCGCCGCGGTCGCGGGAGGGCGTTGGGTCGGGGAAGCGTGTCGCGCGTCGTGATTCGCTGTCATCGACGGCCGGCACGCAGCAGCTGGGCACGCCGAAACCTGCCGTGAACAAGCAGCTGAGGTGCGTGTCCGCCACCGCCGCTACCCGCATTTGTCGGCCACCTGTCTATAGCAGCCGGCCACCTATCTATAGCAGCCGGCCACCTGTCTATAGCAGCCGGCCATCTATCTATAGCAGCCGGCCACCTATCTATAGCAGCCGGCCACCTGTCTATAGTAGCCGTGTAAAATTCCAGTCGTTGAAAAATATCGGTGATTCAGCCGTTGTACAGAATGGCCACATTCTCAACGCAGAGTGGCCACTGATTTTGTATCCCTTGAATGGGCTCTGACTGCATATAACAGCCATCATCTGTTTTATGGAGCGGTCACTACAGCAGTACTGCCTATCATGCTGATCAAAAAAGAAACTCACAAAAATGCGTTTACTGATCATATATTACTTTGTAACAAATCATTGTGCGTTTATTAATGTCTAAGGTTATTTTATTTGCTGTTGATTAGACGTGCTATCTATATACATTGTATACCTTGCATGGTAAAATCCAAAATTCCTGTATAATGAGATCATGCACCTTATGGGTTAAATACCCCTTGTACAGGTTTGACTATGCTGTAAACTCACTCAGTAGTGCTCATAAGGTGTGCAGCTGGGCTTTAGTTTGTGCTGGTTGACATTTGTTCTGTTAGACAGTGGTGCTGTTGGGACAGATTGTGACTGGATGTGGATTTTATTTACATTGCAGACCGGCACAGGATCTGATTACGACCCAGAGTAGGCTTATTCTCGGCATGTTCACCATACAGTCAGCGTTCGGCACGGTATATCCTGGTCAACAGCAAGTAGTCAATGTCGAATGTGCACCTGAGGCTGTGGGTTATTCAGAAGAGGTATGTGGGCGACCTTGAATGAAGCGAATATCAGACGGAATCGAAATTCTCTGGATGGGTACAAAATTTTGCTGGCATAAATATACACAGTCATTGCAGCATTTCAATGAGATAATACATTCATAGTTTGTAAACGGCATTTTCATTAAAAAGTTGTCAAAGCGATATATGGTTTTGGCTATCATTCTTAGTCTAATACTGTGTGCTTGATGCAATGCAGGAGTTGGCTGTCAACATTACCGACAGAAACCCTGATGATTATCCATACGGAATACCATACAAGCTGATAGCAGATGCATGTGTTGCCAGCATAAACACCACTGATGTTGGCGACATCTTTGAAGAACACATGGTCTGCAAGAGCCTGGCCGTGTTTGAGAGGTTCAGCCAGGTGTGCTTTATTAAATTATCATTCAAAATACGACTTGTAATTGATTTCAGGTGTAGATGTTTCCATCTGGGTATAGTTTCTGAATGAATTGATGTAATTATTTGATTTACAATGTGGTTATCGTCGTGAATCTATATGTATATTGAATATACAAAACGCATCAGTTCACAGTAATATCCAGTAAACTTTCACTGATTTACTAGGTTTTCACTATCTTGTGTTTTATTTATTATTTTATATTATTATACAAATTTGGATGCTTTAAACAAATATAGACAGTCCAGCTAGCAACTGTTATGATAGGTTAGCAGTATATAAGATAACAGGAAAGACGTTAGCAAAGCAGTATTGACTAACCTTGTGACTACTTTTCAGGGACGTGATAGTAGTGGTGGAGTGTATTGCGAAGAGGAGGGTCGGTTTGTTTTTAGAGGAGTCACTGTGGGCAAGAAACAAATGGCACGCTTCAAGATCACTAATATAAGCAAGGTGTATATTACATGTCTATGTGTCACTCGTCAAAGTCTCTGTATCTCAGTATGACAAATATATGCTAGTAATCTAACTTGAGCTGAGAGAGTCTATGTCCCCAAGGGTACTGCCGGAACGTACCCTGGTACTATCTAATATGCCGGGCCGTACCTCGCCTACTCCACTAACGAGTCTTGGGAGTTGCCTACGCCTACTCCCTAACCCTAACCCTAACCATATCCGATAGTTACCAGCTGGGTACGTTCCGGCAGTACCCTGGGGGACATAGACCCTATGAGCCTAACTTGATTCGAGGACATTTTTCATTACCATTAAACGTTATATTTGTGGCAACACAGTATACACGCCACCATTTCAATGGGATATCTTGAGAGCATTTTTTTAGGAGACGTGTTACTTAGATCACCTGTGTTGTGCATATGGAATATTCTTTAATGTATTAGGTTGCCTGCATTGCATTTTCATATCATCTGCATCACGTGTCCCTAAGATTGTTTGCTTCGTGTGTTTACTTGGTCTCATACATCGTGTTTTTTTCATTGCCTATGTTGTTTTTAGATCTCGTATGCATACATGTTTTTTAGAACCTGTGTCACATGTTTTGAATATCCTCACATTATTTGCTTTTTAGATCATGTCTCGTGTTTAATATATCACATACGACAGGAGTTTTTATTGGTCACATATGCCACACATTTTCAGATCGTTTGCGACTTTTTTTATTAGATCACTTACCACATGTGTTTATTAGATCACGTACGTCATATTTTTACATCACATACATCTTAGCAAGAGCGTTTTAAGAAGGAGAGCGTACAACGGTGAAATGCTGAAACCATGTTGCAGTATTAGTCGAATTAAGAAACTTTGCCCGTTTTATTTTGACGATTCTTTGCGGTAGTATTGATCAGCTGTCTTACCTTACTAATATAAAACAAACCGCTTGTCCGTGTTGTCCTTACGATGCTCCTACGCTGAGATAATGAGCGGTGAAAATCTGGGGTATTTTGCCGAAAACCGACTCAAGATCCCGGTTGGCTGCGACCCTCTCTCGTTCTGTGGCCAGTATGTTGCTTCCGGTCGCCACTGTGTAGTGCCATGGTAGCGCTGACTCATTACGTCAGTACTAAAGTGTACTACATCCAGCGTGAGGTGGGCACAGGTGGGTGTCATCACTATGGCAATCAATAACAGACGTCATTCATTCCATTTGTCAATCATTGACGGAAACACGCGAGGTTTACCGAAGCTATCCCAAAGCGAGAGAGGGTCGCAGCCAACCGGGATCTCGAGTCGGTTTTCGGCAAAAATACCAGATTTCACTGCTCATTATCTCAGCGTAGGGGCATCGTAGGGACAAGCGGTTTGTTTTATATTAGCTAGGTAGGACAGCTGATCAATAATACAGCAAAGAATCTTAATTCGACTAATACTGCAACATGGTTTCAGCATTTCACCGTTGTACGTACGCTCTCCTTCTTAACACACTCTTGATCTTGTAAATATGAGATCACCTACAGATCGCCCACATCATTCTTTTTTTCCTATTACTCATGTCGTCTTCTGTTTTCAGATCGCTTGCGACGTGATATTCTCGCTGAAGTCGACCGGTCCAAAGCAGACGGCGCGCGGTCAGGACATATTCGAGGTCGACGCGTCGCGACAGCTCGTGGCCGCCTGCAGCGCCACCTACGCGACTGTGTCGTTCACGCCGACGTCGATCCAGCCGTACAGCGCCACGTTTGAGGCGCACGTGGAGGGGGGAGGGAAGGACGCCGATCGCGTGCTGGCGTTTGAAGTGTATGGCGACGGAAGCCTGCCACAGGTGCGAAGCGCACACTCACGCTCGCCGCGTGCATACGAGCTTACGTGTGTTATGTAAATACACGCTTATGTACGTTACGTGCGTTACGTATGCACGTTTCATTTTACATACGCACATTATTTACGTAGATTATGCCATATTTGTTTACCTACCAAGACAAAGACCATTGTAGCCCTACTTACAGGGAGCTGTTTGAAAGACTGAACAGATCTTTGACAAGAAGTATCTGGAACGAGTTAGAAAATTGTAAATTTCTGTGTTTATCTTCAGTTAATGTGTTGTGTGTGTTAGTTTAAAGTATGGTTCATATCGACTTCAAAAATGTGCGGAACAATGAATGGATTCCAATTTCGGACTGTAGGTGACGGTGGTACAACCATCACTGTGCAACAAGGAAGGACAACCAATGCTGCATTTTCCAAGAACTCTCCTTGGCCGGTCTCGCACATTGACGGTCGTGCTGAAAAACGAGGGCACGCTTTCTTCTAAGGTAATCAGAGAATGGGTAATTTAGCTGTCACAGTGGCACAGCAACGAGACGAATGCTAGCTTGATTGGTGAAACCCATATATGTGAAGAGCCGCATCTCTTCAATATATCACTCACGATTAGTTTATTAGTGTATGTAAGTGGTTCCGTAGTTTACGCAATGAGAGTAATCAGTCATTAAGAGTGTAATTTGTCCATTGTCAAATACGTGTGATCGGTTAGCATTAGTAATTAAGTCTTTTAATAAGTAATTAAGGTTAATAATTAAGTCATAAGTGTCGATTTATATCATCGTGTAATCAGTCGCTAAGGCTCTCCGTCGTTTCCTGCACAGGTCTCCCTCGACCTTGAACCCGACGGCGAGCCCTTCACCGTCGTACCACAGTCGCCGCCAGGTGGCGCCGCTCGAGAGCTTGCGGTGGGCGAAACGGCGACGTACAACGTGAACTTCGCGCCGACAACGGCGGCGTGCTTCCAGACGAATCTCGCCGTTTGCGTCGAGGACAACGACTACGAGAACGCGGCGATCGTCGTCGCCGGCGACGGCTTCGCCGACGACGTCACGGTCGAGCTCGCGGGAGTCGTCGCGGCAACGGCAGACGCGCGCGCCGCTGCGGATGCCGTCGTCGTCGACTTCGGCGACTGCGCGGTCGGCGCGGCGCGCTCGCTTGCCGTCGTCATCGCGAACCATGCGGCGGCCGCCGACGCCGCCGTGCGCTTCCAGTGGCCCGACCACGCACTCCTCCGCTTCTCGCCGCAGGTCGGCCACCTGCATGCCGGCTGCTCTAAGGAGGTGACGCTGACGCTCACGTGCGCCGAGCCACGCACGCTCGCCGACGAGCGTCTCGTCTGCCGCCTTACCCGCCTCGCGTTCGCCGCGCCCGTCGAGACGGTGCCGGACTGGGACGACCGGCGACGTGCCGTGCGGTGGGACGATGGCGGCGGCGAAATAATAATAATAATATATTAACCCGAACATTCAAAATGTCATGAACCACTTCGCTTCTACAGAAATGCTACACAGAGCAGGTGACCTTGGTGCTAGATGAGTCTAGTGCTAGTGAGTACCCTAGACTTAGGCTGTCAGGGCAGGGTCTGGAGCCACAGCTGGAATTCTCACCGTCGGTGCTGGAGTTTGCACCCATCTTACCCAACGCGGCCGGCATTGAGACAGAGGTGAAAGTCAGCAATCCTTGTGACTTCCCCATCGAGTTCTACTGTCTGGAAATGGATCGTCAGTACCTGGAGGATGAACAGGTACGTGGTATTCAATACAGTGTGGTAGAGGCAGGTGAATATTAGACGTTGTTTGGACAGTGCTGACACGTTCCTTACAAGGTTCTGTACACATTCTTTGAACAGTGTTTACACATTCCTTACGAGGTTGGATACGTTGTTGTACAGTTGTACGGTTGGACAGTGCTTGTTAGTTCCATACGAGGTTCGTTACATATGTTCTTTGGACAGTGGTAGGCAAATGTGCAGCAGCAGTGATGTCTGAATACGTAGTAATACATATGTGTAGTGCCATAATACATAAGGTTTGATGGTTTGTGAGCTTCTATGTTCGTGTAAGTGGAGTGGTATGCATGAATTATAGGTGCACATAGATGTGCAGTTTACACGACAACCTGCATATTCCCTTTAATCACTTACCTTAGAAAACATCAGGGAAATCTCTTAGTGATAACGAATTATGGTCCTACGTTATGAAGCATTTTCGAAGATGCGAATAGTCATTTGTCATAAAAGAAGCCCGGGCAAGCACGACTGGAGTGTGGTTCCACTGGTGTACATACATGAGAATGTTCCGCGGATTCGCCAATTTCCGCTTTTTAAATTGTTTTCCCAAGCATAATGAGAAATTGCTTAATTCGGACCCCCGCTCCCGCCGCCGCAGCCGCATCGTCCCACCGCACGGCACTCGCCGGTCGTTCGCAGTCGGCACCGTCTCTGACGGGTCGACGCGAATAGCGAGGCGGGTTAAAGGCGGCAGACGAGACGCTCGGTCGGCGATCGGCGTGGCTCGTCGCACGGTGAGCGTCGAAGCGTCAGCTCCTTTAGAGCAGCGCGCATGCAGGTGCCGACCGCGGCGCGAGAAGCGGAGGAGTTGCGTGGTCGGCCACTGGAAGCGCACGGCGCGTCGCGGCCGGCCGGCATGGTTCCGATGAACGACGGCGAAGCGAGCGCGCCGGGCCGACCGCGACAGTCCGCCAGAAGTCGAGCAGCGACGGGCATCCGCAGCGCGCGGCGCGGTCTCCGTTGCCGCGGACGGACTCCCGGCGAGCCTACACCGTGACGTCGCTCGCGAAAGCCGTCCGCCGGCGACCGGACGATCGCCGCGTTCTGTCGTAGTCGTTGCCTCAGACGCAAAACGCGAGAGTTGTCTGGAAGCACGCCGCCAGTTGTCGCGCGAAGTTCACGTTGTAACGTCGCGTTTCGTCGCCACCGCCAAGCTCTCGAGCGAGCAGCCACCTGGCGGCGACTGTTGGTACACGGTGAAGGCTCGGCCGTCGGTCGAAGGTCGAGGAGAACCTGTGCAGGAAACGACGAGAGAAGCCTTTAGGGACTGATTACACGATGAATAAATCGTTACACTTATGAAACTTATTATTAACCTTAATTACTGTATGTAAGATTAATTACTAATGGCTAAGCCGATCAGCACGTATTTGTACAATAGGACAAATTACACCTTAATGACTGATTACTCTCATTGCGTAAACTAGGAACACTTACATACACTAATAAACTAATCTGAGTGAAATATATTGGAAGAAATGCGCTCTTCACATATATGGGCTTTCATCGAATCAAGCTAGCATTCATCTCGTTGCTGTGGCCACATGTGACAGCTAAATTACCCATTCTCTGATTACTTACCAAGAAAGCGTGCCCTCTCGTTTTCAGCACGACCCGTCAAATTGCGAAGACCGGCCAGGAGTTCTGAAAACTGCAGCATTGGTTTCCTGCCTTGTTGCACATGATGGTTGTACCGACGTCACCTACAGTCCGCAATTGGAATCCATTCATTGTTTCCGCCACATTTTTGAAGTCGATATGAACCATAACTTTTAAACTAACACAGCACAACACATTAACTGAAGATAAACATAGAAATGTACAATTTTCAACTCGTTCAAGATAACTTCTTGAAAAATAAAGAAATCTGTTTCAGCTTTCAAACCAGCTCTGTAAGTAGGGCTACAATGGTCTTTGTCTTGGTGGTAAACACAATAATGGCCATAATCTACAGTAAATAATGTGCGTATGTAAAATGAAACGTGCATACCTTGTTAACCTAGCACCTTAAAAAAAGACAGTACACCATAAAAAAAGTCGTAGTATAACTTACTATTAAAATTAACGCACTACGTAGTAAATACCATTAGCTCGTATGCACGTCGCGAGCGTGAGTGTGCTGCTTCGCACCTGTGGCCAGCTTCCGTCGCCTGACACTTCAAACGTCTAGCACGCGATCGCACCTTCCTCCCCCTCCACGTAGCGCCTCAAACGTGGCGGCTGTACGGCTGATCGAACGTCGCGTGCAACGACACAGTCGCGTAGGTGCGCTGGCAGGCCGGCCACTTAGCTGTCGGGGACGCGTCGACCTCGAATATGTCCTGACCCGCGCGCCGTCTGCTTTGGACCGTCGACTTTCAGCGAGAATATCACGTCGCAAGCGGATCGAGAACAGAAAGACGACATGAGTTAATAGGAAAAAAAGAATGATGTGGGCGATCAGCTTGTAGGTGATCCTTGTCCATATTTACAAGATGCAAGAAGTGTGTTAAGAAGGAGAGCGTACAGTACAACGTGAAATGCGAGAAACCATTTGCGAAGTATTCGAATTAGATTCTTTGCTGTATTAATTGAATCAGCTGTCGCTACCTGCTAATATAAAACAAACCGCTTTGTCCCCTGACGATGCCCCTACGCTGCCCGATAGATGAGCGATGAAGATCTGGTATTTTTGGCCGGAAAACCGACTCTGAGATCGCCGGGTTGGTGCGACCCTCGGGGGGTCTCGCTTTGGGAAAGCGTTCAGTAAACCTCGCTGTATTCGCTGTCAATTATGTGACAATATGGAATGAATGAACGTCTGTTATTGATTGCCATAGTGATGACACCCACTGTGGCCCACCTCACGCGTGGATGTAGTAAACACTTAGTACTGACGTAGATGAAGTCCAGTGCGTGACCCATATGGCAGCTACACAGTGGGACCGCGAAGCAACATACTGGCCACAGAACGAGAGAGGGTCGGGGCACCAACCGGGATCTTGAGTCGGTTCGGCAAAAATACCGCGCAGAGTTTTCACCGCCTCAATTATCTCAGGTAGGAGACATGCGTAAAGGACAAACGGACAAGCGTGTTGTTTTATATTAGTAGGGGGAAGGTAAGACAGCTGATGCAATGACTACGGCAAAGAATCGTCAAAATAAAGGGCAAAGTTTTCTTAATCGTACTAATACTGGCAACATGGTTTCAGGAAAATTTCAGCCGTTGTACGCTCTCCTTTCTTAAAACAGCTGCTGGCTAAGATGTATGTGATGTAAAAATATGACGTACGTTGATCTATAAGACACATGTGGTAAGTGATCTAATACAAAAAGCGCAAACTGATCTGAAAATTGAGTGGCATATGTGACCAATAAAAACTCCTGTCATCTAAGTGATGATTATTAAACACGAAGACATGAATCTAAAAAGCAATAAATGTGAGGATTATTCAAAACATGTGATCAGAGGTTCCTACAAAACATGTATGCATACGAGATGCTAATAAACACATAGGCATGAAGAAAAACACGATGTATGAGACCAAAGTAAACACAGCGAGCGCCAACAAATCTTAGTGACACTGATGCAGATATAATGAAAAATGCAATCGCAACTAATAACCATTAACAGAATATTCACATATGCACAACACAGGTGATCTAAGTAACACGTCTCCTAAAAAATGCTCTCAGAGATATCCCCATTGAAATGTGGCGTGTATAACTGGTTTGCCGCACCAAATATATACGTTATATGGTAATGGAAAAATTTCCTCGAATCAAGCTTAGGCTCATAATGGGCTACTATGTCCGCCAGGGTATGCCGGGAAGTAACCCAGCTGGTAAACTATCTGATATGGTTAGGGTTAGGGTTAGGGAGAGAACGTAGGCAACTGCCAATGAACTCGTTGTGGAGGTAGGCGAGTACGGTCCGGCATATAAGATAGTAGCCAGGGTACGTTCCGGCAGTACCCTAGGGGACATAAGACCTCTCAGCTCAAAGTTAGATTTACAGCATATTATTTGTCATAACCTGAGATATACGAGACTTTGAACGAGTGCACACATAGACCACTGTAATATACACCTGCTTATAATTCGTGATCTTGAAGCGTGCCATTTGTTTCTTGGCCCACGGTGACTCCTCTTAAAATTACAAACATTAG
>NW_014577447.1:240420-263738 GCF_000485595.1 Priapulus caudatus
CGCGACGCCGACGTGACATCTGCGCAGACGCGCGAGCTCCGCGTGAACCGCGGCACCCTCGCCGCGTACGGCGCTCGCAGCCGGGATCGCGTCGGGGTCGTCGGCGGTCGTCGGCGGCGAAGGCAGTGGCGTTTGGCCGGTTGCAGACTCGCGATCTCCGGCGGGAACTTGCCGCCGGGCTCCCAGCGGGGAAGCGAGGAGTGCGGCGATTCGGAATTATCCGGCATCGATGCGCCAGCACTGACCAGGCCTGACGATGATTGTGGATACGCCGTTCAGAACGCTCGCGCGCGCAGATGCAGGAAAAACCCCACGCAATCCGGTGCATTGGTTCGATTCTTGATATAGTCAGATATACGGATATTATTATGAACATCTCGAGTATAATATATACACGAGGCGACCTGATATGGTCACTCTTGACATTCATCTCTCTCATATAGGTGGAATTGCGAGGACTAGATCGCGCTAGCGTAATCCTTTGCGTACCATAGTTTGCGCTAGGAATCAGTACCTCGTGTGTCATTAGAAAAACCTGATAACCACGTATAACGCAGTTTAAACTAGTTGCTCACTGTTAAATGGGCTTCAGTTATCTTTGCTGAGGCCCTGGAAGATACACCTATACATGATTGAGAGCATGCAATGACAACAGAAATGCGTGAAGAAAGGTAGGTATGAATCTCAACAAATTTGTCAGAGTTCCAAGTCGTGCGTTACGTGACACCTCTGTTAGGCGCACGATATTGCAGATACGCGAGGCACGTAGCACATCATTTCAGCAACCTTCTGCATTCTGCATATTCCTCCCCAAATCCCATTGGTTGATACAAATCGCGCTGCTGAAACTCCTGTTTTATGGTGCATTGTGTGACCTTATACCCTAACCCTATTTGAAAAATATAATAATTGTGCTAAAATTATTGTGTGTTATTAAATGTGTGTAAATTTAAATCATGCTAAATATTTGCGTTATTGGAAAAAAAAATAGTCTAAATGGATAAAGATAGAAAATACAGAAACAGGTAAATACTAAAAAATCTTGATGGGATTTCGATCCAACGACCTGTTGAGCCATTACGTCCTGTGCTGGTAGGCTTTCGGCTACCCAGGCTTATTGGCTTTCTAGATTATGGACTAGTGCATTTGAATATGAGAAAACCTAGTGACATCATTGAGGCAGTTCAGAATCCTTGACTTTAACCCTCTTCTATGTAGGGTCAAAAGCGTTTGATCAGACACTTACTCTTCGCACCTGTCACGTTGGAAAGCATCCATTTCATGCTCGTTTTCAATAAAGTGATAAAAATGGTTAGGTCAGCGCTGAAGCAAAAAGTTTTTCACTGTCGTCCATTTAGACATGTCCTCGAAAATGTCGGGATATACTTCACCTTCCCCCTGCCCTTTGTACCTGTTGCCTGCCATAATTTCGCTCTGCTGATGGCCGTTTCCTGCCCATCACACATCACAAATCATTAAGAGCAGAGGTCGAAGCCGTTCAGATTTGTGCCGCAATTCCGTATCCTCCTCCCTATACATTAAGTAAGAGGGAAATATTCCCCTCCGTTTACCATCTTGACCTTTACATGACCTTTGACCACCCCACATTTGTTACTCCTGACTCCTCTTTTGACGATCGCCCCCCCCCCCCGACCGTCGCAAAGTTACGGTGCGACCGATACGTCGAGCGGTTAAGATTTGCTTCCCAACTGTGACGCGAACGGACGCGCATCGAACGCGAACGCGCGGACAGGACCGACGGACAATTTCATGGATTCTAGCAAGCTGATGCTGGAGCTAAAAATGAACGCAGGAGATCAATCCTGAGTTTCCTGCCAGGCATATAAAACCCATTTAATTTGATAAAATTTCCTCCAGTTATAGGACCCAAAATTAGAATTCTTAAGTATCTTAATTGTATCCAAGCGAGATTACTGCTTCTAGTATTAGCTAAGGTATCTTACTAGGTAGTTCCAAATGATATTATATCCCACATAGTGAACATAATGCTGCCCACTCTTCGTGCGGAAATTTTTACAGATTTTAAAGCTAAACTGTGTGAGTTCTGACGGAGTACCGGAGTAATGGATTTAGAGTTACCGATCGTCAATCATGGCACTAATCTCACCCCCCCTTCCCACCCCACCCCACCCCACCCCACTTCGTTCACAGCGGATCTACCCGAAGGTCGTCGAGGTCGAGCCGGAGCCGGCGTGTACGGCACGCGATGCCGCCGGCACGCTCGATCTGCTCGTCAGCGCGACGGCCGACTACGCGCGCTTCGCGTGCGCTGCTGCGGACGACGACGACGACGACGTAGATGCGGTCTCGTTCCGCGACACGTACGTGTTCCGCACGCGGCGGCGCGAGTTCTCGCTCGAGAACACCGGCGCCGTGCGCCTCGCCTACTCCTGGAGCATTGCGCCAGCAGCCCCCCCTGGCGACGCGATCGGACGCACGTCGGCTGACTCGCCATTGCCGGGCAGCGCAACTGGGCGCGCCTCAACTGGGCGCGCGTCGGTGGTAAGGACGCCCGTCGGCGACATGACCGGACGCACGGCGGTGAGGACGCCCCTCGGGGGCATGAGTGGACGCACGTCGGCGGAGGCGCCGGCGCCTGGTAGCAGCGTGACCGGACGCGCGGAGCCGGGGTCGCCCGGGGTCGGGGCCGACGACGCGGCGGCCGCGGGTGTAGGCTGTCGCGTCCCGTTCGCGGTGGAGCCGCAGGACGGGGTCGTGTCGCCGGGCGAAACCGTCACGTTCACCGCGTCGTTCTCTCCGCTCCACGTTGACTTTTTCACCGCCACGGCGCAGTGCAGGTGAGTCCGTGTCGGCAGTAGCAACGTCTCTCTTCTCTCTGCGCGAGAGTCGTCCTACGACCTTAACGTCCTTCGAGCGTAGATGTTCTGTTCTTTGTGTGTGAGTGTCATCCTACGACCTTAACGTCCTTTGAGCGTAGATGTTCTGTTCTTTGTGCGTGAGAGTCATCCTACGACCTTAACGTCCTTTGAGCGTAGATGTTCTGTTCTTTGTGCGCGAGAGTCGTCCTACGACCTTAACGTCCTTCGGGCATTTCGAGAGATGATCTGTTCTTTGCGAATGATTCGCGCTCGTCACGCGTACGTTTCCCCCGCGCACGTCATCTTCTCGTTGCTTTGCGCCGTAGCATCCCAAACCTGGCCGATGGCGAGACGGGACCCTGTATAACACTGAGAGGCAGAAGCCTGCTGCCCTACTGTCACTTTGAGCTGGACGACGAGGATGCGACCGCGGGGGAGGCTGATGAGCGGACGGAGTCGGCGGGCGTCGAGCCGGCGGCGCGCGTCGTTCGTCTCGCCGCAGTGGGCACGAACAGCACCGTCTGCAGGTGAGAGACTCGATAATGTCCTGTACCTTAATAACTAACAGCAAGTGCTGATCGGCTGATGTCTCGTGCTGCCACATTGGATCTGCACTAATTGGTTCATGAGCTGGGTCTATGTTCAAGCTGAACAGTCACATCCAGGTCATTAGATTGGTCCTGTTTGTGATTGAGGATTCAAGTAGGCAAATGTGACAGATCGTATGAAGTGTTTTGCAAGATCACATTAACACGAACTCACAGTTCATATGCAGGCGTTTTGATTGCTGGAGAGATGGCCAGACGACACAGCTGACAAGATCTGTACAGTTTCATCGATAATAATTGTTAATGCATTGCTACTGCAAGTGGGCACATTCATTTTATAGTACGCACATTCAAGTGAGTACGCACATTCATTTTATAGGACGTTTGCGACGATTAATCCGACTAACACGCCTCTGCGCTATGCGTGGGAGAGCCAGGAGTTGGATAGCCAAGCTCTAGCACAGCCCTTCAAGTGCCTGACACCTAAGGGAGAGATCGATCCCGGCATGACATGTCAGGTATTGTTACACCTCAGGTCATGCCAGGTCAGAGAGGTCAGGTCAGGTGTCACGCTTAGCCAGTGATGCACCCGGTTTCAGCATTACCTGTAATAACTTTATGCAATACCTAAAACTCCCACGCTGGCGGACTGTCATCGGTTTAGTAGGCATCATGTCGCAGAATAATAATTGTCACTAATTTATCTAAACATCTCTAACACAATAAATAGTATTTATAAATGCTTGGTGATAAATTGCAATATGAATAATAAAGTAAACGTAACAGACTAATTGGTTTTTAATCCTAAAATTGGAAGCATTTTCAAACGTCGTCGTTACATAATTTTTATAAATTACTTTATGTCATATCCCTGACAAAACTGCCGTTACCTCTGACAGATGAAGTTTGAGTTCACTGCCACCGAGCTGGGGCAGTTGCAGAGCCGCTGGCAGTTTGTGCTGCCAGAGCGAGACATCACAGTCCCCTTCCTACTGATCGGCTCCACCAGGGAGCCGATCGTCATGTTTGACAAGTCTCACGTCAACTTCAAGTCACTGCTCGTTGGTAAGCACTATCTAAAACTAATACTTTATATAGTATAATACAATACTGATCAGAACTTTGATTATGGTCCACCCCTGCAGGTCTATATTCTCGCTTGCTTTATCGCAAATATTTCTGCTGCTTCCTTGCAATTTCAATGTATTCCTATGTGAGTGGTCCGGTGTTACAACGAGAAAGTGGAGGTTGAAAGAAAGGACGGGGAGAGGGGAAGTACTTGACGATCAGCATAATGTTGGGTGGGTTACTGCAAACAGTGGACATTGGTAGTGGTGAGTCATCGTCATTCTATTTCAGTTAACCTGTCCCAACGCAGAGATTTTTACACTACCAGCAAAAGTTTAGCAGGTGCTGCATAGGTGTTTGTCCCGCTCTGGTGCCTTACGCTTCACGAATTAATTAAATCGTTAATGTACGACGTTATGATGATTAAGTTCAGGCACGATCGGTCACGATATTGATGCGTAGGTCATTCTGCCACTGACGTCGTTCAGCTGTTAAACGAAGAGGATACACCGATGCTGTTCTCATTTGTCGATGCTTCGCGCTACACGCCGGGCTTCGAATCTCACGTGGACCTGGCGCCGATGATCGGCACTATACCACCTAAAGAAAAGTTCGTAGAGCTTCCCACGTACTCTTATTGCATTTAGTGAAGACTAGGCGTTTGTCGTGCCGCGAGTGAGGTAGAGGACTCATTTAGCTACCGGGCACATATCCTTATGCTATGACTTGTTGTTCCGACAATTAGTAATTAAAGCTCTGGACTGTAGCATTAAATTATAAGAGCCTGGTGAAGACTACCATTAGTCAAAACTTATCTTTCATCAGCAATTTTTTCTCTTCATGGCATCTAATACCAAACTTGTAGAAATTACACGGAACAGTGAAATATATCCCTGTCATGTAAAATGGTCTTAATATTATTCTTAACATGATCTTTTTCTGAAATACCACTTGCAGAACCATGGTAAAATTTCTCATATACAGTTTGTAAAGCTCTGCTCTATGAGAAAAGGTTAATCTTAAGACTAATGTTGAGACAAATTTTGTTTCTGACAACGGGCCCCTGGCCACTAATCAACACTGTCACATGTCCGTATAATATTTTTCGCATCACATCACCTCTTCGCCACATCATGACGAGCTTGCAATGTGCGGGCCTTCAAACTACCTAAACTGGCATGAAAACGACTGGTTCGAAGCTGTCGTTTCCTACGTGTCAGGTTAGCAGTACGTCTGACCTTTACGCCGTCGGTCGAGGGAGAGGTGAACTTCAACCTCGTGTGCAACGTCCGAATGAAGATGGCGCCACTGACGGTGAACGCGAAGGCGCGCGGATACGCACTGACGGCGGAGGTACGCTGCGAGGATTCAAGCCACAAGAAGGTGCTGCTCACCGACGCCGGGCTCAACACGATCAACTTCGGAGAGGTACTTCTACTTCCGCCAGGTGGCGCCAACTGTTGCTGATGTAGTGCATGATAATATATCAGAGAAGCAACTAGCGGGTACTCTGGTCGCCCTTTACGTATCAATTAAACTTAAAGTTGTCCTAAATCGTTCGAGCGTATTTCGGTGTGTATAGTCAGGTGAACTTAGATGCACGAGTGTACGTGTCTATATATTCACTATATAAGTCTCGCTCTCTGCCTTACATTCCTCCTGTGTTCTACAATGACAACGATGTGTCTATATTCTCTATATAAGTCACGCTCACCGCCATAGACCTACATTCCTTCTGTGTTCTACATTGACAACAATGTGTCTATATATATTCACTACATAAGCCCCCCCCCCCCGGACATTTCTTCTGCCGTACTTCGATCGCGAGCAGCCTTCATTGCATCGCCTCGCCCGCGCGCACGCTGGCGCTCTCTCCGCGCAGCTCGACGTGAAGGAGGCGGCCGTGAGAGCCGTCTACATCAGCAACACGGGCAAGCTGCCGCTCGACTACGAGTTTCTGCAGCCGACGCCGCACCCCAGCCTCGCCGTCGACGCGCCGATGGGCAGCGTCGCGCCGCTCGAGACGGCCGCATGCACACTCTGCTTCTGCCCGCAGGGTCGAGACACCCTGCGCGATCACAGGCTCGATCTGAAGGTAACTGATGCGTGGCGAAAACCGGCGAAGTTGCTCGCTGCGCAGGGCCCGCTGGCAGAAACAGAATTAATCTTAACATTGGCTTTTTTCGTAGATCGATGACAGAAAGACAGAAGTTACGAGTTTTTTATACGCACTGTAGAGATCCAGTCTATGCGAAAAAGTTAATGTTAAGACTAATGTTTACACTAATTTTGTTTCTGACAACGGGCCCCTGGTCATCCGTGACGCCTGCAGTAGGCAGTGATGGAGATTGGTGAAGCCCTATGTTGTATAGTCAGTAATAGCTATTGCCAGAGCCATGTAGCCCTGGAGACCTTGAGGCTTTCAACCACCGTGCCAAGTCCTGTGTGCTGCAGTGGCTGGGCCGAGTGTAGTGTAGTGACCCGAGAAGAAGAAGAAGAAGCAATAACTAGTTATTATTAATTATAGTGAATCTTCTCGGTACGTACACGTTTGTCTGTCGCGGTCGCAAAATATAATTCGAAATGATTAGAGAGAACGATGGCGAAGATTATTATGGCATGTTCGATGTTTCAGTTCCACAATGGTCCGACAGTAAGAATGGTCATCAACGGCTGTGGAGCCGTACCTAAGTTAGAGAAGTCCTTTACGAAACACGACTTTGGGCCGTGTTTCCTCTACAAGCTTGGCATGCCGGCGAAGACGGCTGTGCTGAAACTTACCAACCAAGACACACGTGATATTGGGTGAGATGTTGATTTAATCTCAGTAATGAAGATAATGCATTGGCAATTACGCTTGCCGGGGCGATCATGTGTTCGCTTTTAATCGAGTAGGGATACATGTGCTGTTTTCAGAAAACTGACTGTAGTTATTCTTTACAGACTAGACTGTCTGCACGTTAGCAATGGCTGGCTCGAGATGGATTTCCAAGCACAGGTTCTGCCACCAGGGGGCAGCTGTGAGGCGACCTTTACATTTTGTCCCAGACAGACGTGCAACTACCAGAGTGCTGTTCAGTTTGAAATAAACGGTCTCTCTAAGTTCACAGTTCATATAAAAGGACAGGGCGTGGTGCTGAAGGTATGAAGTAAAATTTCGTGAGTGTCAATTAAGTTTCAGTTAGGAAAATTTAAAAAAGATCTAGATGAGATATGGAAATATAATTACTATAAAAAGTTCAAATATTCATGAACCAGATTTTCAGGAACTTGGGTAAACTGGGGAAACTATATAGGATATGTTTGATGTAAACTGTCTGATACTTACATGATCGAGTAACCAACTAATTTATCTGACATCATTTGGCAATTATCTATAGGATGTTTGAATTAATTCCTTAATCTTCTTTCTGCTAGGTTTCACCTGAATTATTTTTTATAACTTTTTGCTAGATTTGAACTGAATTGTCTTCTATCACTGTTTCCTAGGTTTATTATTTTTTCCCAACTGAATTATCTTCTATCACTGTTTCCTAGGTTTATTATTTTTTCCTAACTGAATTGTCTTCTATCACTGTTTCCTAGGTTTATTATTTTTTCCCAACTGAATTATCTTCTATTACATTCTGTTAGGTTTGAACTGAATTATTTTCTACCACTTTCTGCTAGGTTGAGGTGGTAGATGCAAGGCACAAGACGGTGCGGCTTGGATCACTGAAGATCGGACATGTCGTCAAGAAGGAGGTGTCGATTGTGAACCGCAGCGTGGCAGCCACCACCTTCCACCTCGCCCTGCAGCCGTCCCAGGCTGCCCTCGAGGACCCGCAAACCCTCGCTCTCTCCCCGCTCGCAGAGGTCACCTTGAAGCCGCGGGCCACCTGCGACGTGGAGGTCATCTTCTCTCCGAAGACAAGGATCGTTCCCTTCAGCGAGGAGGTGAGATCGGTTGTAGAATGCGTCGAATTACGAAAGAGAGCGACATTGTAATAATAGTCGTTTTTCTTTCTTTGAGTTGGATTTTAAAAGTAAGGATTTTGGTCATCACAATTCTGTATTAATTCCATTACGAAAGCTATAGTTTCTATCTCGCCATATTGAAACCAGTCTTCAGGCAGTATGTGTGCATGAAAAATGCTTAATAAGGCATCAATAATTACACAACTTCATGATCAACAACATATACCGGAGTGCAGTTTATGTAGTGAAATTAAGCCCCTATGAATATTGTTGTTACTGGAATTGTGAGTTTATGGCCACGTATCGCTGAAATACTTTTAATTATAGGTGGCATTGGAGTCAGAGGGCGTGTACCTGCCTCTGTTCATGTTGATGGGCAGCTGTCAGGGTCTGGAGGTTGGTCTGGACACAGCTTCTGTGCCATTCGGTGCCGTCGTGCTCAACAGCCAGAGTGTGCGCACCGTCGTCATGCACAATACAGGCGACATCGGCACCAAGTACGACACACCACATATATATATATATATATATATATCAAGAGCTAATAAATAGGGCCCTACCTAGAGTTGGGGAACCTACAACGGGAAAACGGGAAAATAGTGCTATTTCACGGCAATATTATTCTACTTTGTATGCAGTTCTAGACTAAGTTTATCGTATTGCGTTAAGCAGCATTCTTTGCTCTCTAAAATAAGACCAACCGCTTGTCTCTACGATACCGAGATATTGGAGCGTAATCATGCCTCCCACAGGCCTCACGCCGCCTCGCATCCACAATATTCACTATATCCTTCTCGGTATGGAAACAATAATGTAACTATGGAGACAGCAAGGTCCTGCCTAGCTAGAGCCGATATGTACCAGAGTGTACAGGGTTTACATTATTTATTGTGTGTGTATATATATATATATATATATACATAATACTCCTGGGCAACCGAGCTCCATGGGTTTTATCTTTACCGTTTACGATCGATAATCAAAATGACTCATTGGAAACTGCAAAAAATCTACCCAGATCTTTAATTCTCACATGAGTGTAAATCTAATGGCAAATTTTGACAATACCAATAAAAAGTTGAAATAGAAATAACAAATTAAGACCATTCTGACAAAGATCTTTACATAGTTACTTTTCCTGAAGGTTTTAAATTTAATCTGATAAATCCACTTGAATTTTAATTGTCATTATAAGCTTACTGTAAGCCTAGACTAGTAGTGGGGAGACAACCTTCTTAGCTGGCTCCCTACAACGTGCAGGCCACATTTAAGTAATGCACCATAGGTCTAACTGTTCAGCCTCCCTCGACACGCCGACAGTGTTATATCGTATTGTCAATCACAATGTAACGAATACAAGTACAGAATTATAACGACCATCAATTTCCCCCCAATAATTCACACAGGTTGTATATTTTTAGGTATTTGTTATTATATTATTTTGTTATTATACAGGTAAACATTAGGTTTAGCGTCGTAAATTAACTTGCAAACGCCACCGCAAGATGGCGCTACGCGGTCTATCGGCGTTTCGGGCGTATCAATGGAACATCGTCAGCACTCTCGTAGTTCTGGTACAGGGTAGCGAAGGAGCAGTGTAGGGAGGGGGAGGGGAGGGAGGAGGAAGTTTAGAGTAGTACTAGTAGGTGGAGTAGGGAGAAGCTAGTGAAGAATGAGGAGGTGGAGAAGGAGGAAGGGGAGAAGGGAGCTGGTGGAGAAGGAGGGGGAGAAGGGAGAAGCTGGTGGAGAAGGAGGAGGGGGAGAAGCTGGTGGAGAATGAGAAGGGGAGAAGGGAGAAGGTGGTGGAGAAGAGGAGGGAGAAGGGAAGAATTAGGGGAGAAGGTGGTGGAGAAATGAGGAAGGGGAAAGGGAGAAGCTGGTGAGAAGGAGGAGGGGAGAAGCTGTGGGAGGAGGAAGGGGAGAAGGGAGGTGGTGAGAGGGAAGGAGGGGAGAAGCTGGTGAGAAGGAGGAAGGGGAGAAAGGATGAAGCTGGTGGAGAAGCAAGGAGGAGAGCGGAGGAGAGGAAGGGAAGAACGGAGAAGGTTAGGAGGAGGGAGAAGCTGGTGGAGATAGGAGGAAGGGGAAAAGGAGAACTGTGGAAGAAAAGGAGGAGGGGGAAGAAGCGGTGGAGAAGGGGAGAAGCTGGTGGAGAAGGAGGAGGGAGAAGGAGGGGAAAGGAAGCTGGGGAGAACGGAGGGGGAGAAGGAGGAAGGGGAGAAGTGGTGAATGAAGGAGGAGGGGAAGAAGGAGGGGGAGAAGTGGAAGAAGCTGGTGGAGAAGAGAAAGGGGATATCACAGACTCACGCCATACACTCGCTGAGCCTGAACTGATTATTACCTAACTCTTAGATGCGTAATAGCTCTCCCTCCTCTTCTCCACCACCGTCTCTCTTCTCCCTCCTCCTTTTCAACCAGCTCTTCTCCACTTCCCATCCTTCTCACCACCTTCTACCTTCTGCCCGCTTCCTGCATTGCTCCACCAGCTTTTCCCCGCCTCTCTTCTCCACACCCTCTCCCTTCTCCCCTTCCTCCACGGCAGCTGCCTTCTCCCCCTCCTTCTCCCCTTCCTCCTTCTCCCCTCCTCCCGACTTTCTCCTTATCACCAGGCTTCTCCCCTCCTCCTTCTCGACCAGCTTCTCGCTCTCCACTCCTCCTCCACCAGCTCGCCTGCTTCTCCCCCTCCTCTTCTCCGCCGGAGCTTCTCGCCTTCCTCCACCACCTTCTCCTTTGCCCCTTCCTCCTCCACCAGCGTTCTCCCTTCTCTACCACCTTCTCCTTCTCCCCCTCCTCCTCCACGCAGCTCCCTTCTCGGCCCCTCCTTCTCCCCTTCTCTCTCTCACCCCTCTCCTCCACCAGCTCCCTTGCTCCCCCTGCCTTCTACCCTTCTCTTCTCCACCAAGCTTCTCCCCTCCTTCTTGCTCCACCAGCTTCTCCCGCCTCCTCCACCACGCTTCTCCCTTCTCCCCTCCTCCTTCTCCGCCAGCTTCTCCCCTCCTCCTTCGGCCAAGCACCTTCTCGCTTCTCCACCCTCCTCCTTTCTCCCACCACTTCTCCCATTCTCTCCCCCCTCCTGCCCTTCTCCTCCCCGCCTCCCTTCTCCCCCTCCTCCTCACGCTCCCTTCTCGCCCCTCCTCTCGGCGCCTTCCTCCTTCGTCCACAGCTTCTCCCTCGCCTCCTTCACACACGCTCCGTTCTCCCTTGCTCCTTCTCCACCAAGCTTCTCACGCCCTCGCTCCTTCTCCAACATGCTTCTCCTCCATTCTCCCTTCCTCATTCTCACTCACCAGCTTCTCCCCTCCTCCTTTCACCCCTTTCCTCCCTTCTCCACCCTCCTCCTTCTCCACCAGCTTCTCCCTCCTCGCTTCCTCCACCAGCTTCTCCCTTCTCACTACCCTTCCTCATGTCCCAACCAGCTTCTCTCTTTCCACCTTTCTCCCTTCTCCCCCCCTCTTAACCGACGTCTCCCCTCCTGCCTTCTCCACCCACTCTCCCTTACCTTTCCACTCACGCTCTCCCCCTCCTCTTGCTCCACCACCTTTCTCTCCCTCTCCTCACTCCGTCCCTAATCTCCTCACGCTTATCCCTTTTCCCCTTCCTCCTTCTCCACCAGCTTCTCCCCCGCCTCCTCGTTCTCCACCAGCTTCTCCCTTTTCGCGCCTTCCTCATTTGCCACCAGCTTTCTCCTCCTCCTTCTCCACCCCTATCTGTCCCTTCTCCCATTCCTTCCTTCATCCACCAGCGCTTCACCCCTCCTCCTTCTCCACAGTCTCGCCTTCTAGCCCTTCTATTCTTCACCAGCTGTCTCCCCCCCTCTTCTCCACACCCCTTCTCCCTTTCTCCCCCTTCTCCCCTCCCTCTCTCCACCTCTCTCACGTTCTCCCCTTCCTCCTTTCCACCCTTATCCCTTCCCCTTCCTGCGCTTCTCACCAGCTTCTCCCCCTCTCGTTCTCCACCACCAGTTCTCCCTCTCCCCTTCTCATCTTCCCAACCAGCTTCTCACCCGCCCTCGGCCTTTCTCCACCAGCTTCTCCTTTCTCTCCCTTCCTCATCTCCACCACCTTCTCCCTAAATTCCTCCTTCTCCCACCTTTCTTCCCCTTTCTCCCGCCTCACTCCTCCTTCTCCACCACCTTCTCCCTTCTCACCCTTCTCATTCTCGCCACCAGCCTTCTCCCCCTCCTCCTTTTCGCACCAGCTTCTCCCCTCCCTCCTTCTGCCACCACCTTCTCCCTTCTCCCCTTCCTCATGCTTCACCAGCTTCTCCCTTCCTGCTTCTGCACCAGCTTCTCCCCTCCTTCCTCACACCACCTCACCTATTGCTTCACACTTCTGGACGTGATTTTGTACGATTAAGTAGCTTTGGCGCCGCGCCAGTGGATCTTTGTAACGTTGTGCTCTTGGCATGTAGCAACGTGCGATTTAATGAACAGCAACTAATGATTAGTGGAACAGACACTAAATGCATTTAGTGTCTATCATTAAATCATTTAGTGTTTGACAATAATTCCATGGGCCTATGATTGGCTGAAAACAAATAAGTTGTATCTGCTTGGCTTGATTTAAATGACTATCACTAAATAGAATATCTATGAAGACATTGAATGTCGAATCATATATGACTGTCACTAAATACCATTTATGTCCACCTCGCTGCCCATACGCGTGCGGGATGTGCGTCATGCGTGGTGCGTGTGCGTGTGCACACCAATTCCTGCACTCCCCTCCGTACATCATTCAATATAGCCGCCCCAACACTTACTACGAGCGGCGTGCGTCATTTTTTCCGTACGCAAATGCGCAAAGGCTTCCTCTGATAGGCTGCTTTGATTTGCTCTGACGTGATAAACCTTCAAAACAGAAGAACAAAACGCACCATTTGTAAAAAAAAAAAATAAAAATATTTGTTTTAGTTCATCAATCAGACGATTATAAGTAAGTTTAAAAAACACACATTTTACTCATTAATATAGATATAATAATCCACTATAATTACAATTCATTTGTGCTAACTGTGTGTTATTTTCATTCTTAATCTTAAGTTATGAGAGGTTTGGCTCTCGTAAGACGTCTCGTAACACTTACTTACATACGTAGTAACATACGAATGACCTGTTGTAATGTTATAATACGCCAGTAGGCAAACATCCCTATGTAACAGTTACAAATGGCAAGTGTTCAGCGGTGACCCCAAACATTTTGAAATTTTGTTATTTCTTGAAAATTGAGTATTCTAAGCAAAACAATTAATACCAGGGCATTATCTAATTTTCATACGAAACTATATATAGGATTATGACTCTAACAAAACAGAATAATTCATTTGGGTTTTTTCACGTACCAAACGTATCCGATTGGCTTTAAATTAAGTCCCACAAAAATACATGTATGTAAAAAATAAATTTAAAAAAACGGGTGACAGTTTATTGAAACTTAATCATATTGTACATACAAAACTAATTTGTCTGCTGTAAGTGATTGCTACCCTGTTTCTTAAAGAAAGTACATGAAGCATTGGTTGTAAAATGACTTTAATTACTATGGGAAGCATATGAAATAAACACCTTTCAGATGCAAGCATGAATAATACAACCTATTCTAATGTGCGTGGTATTGTCTTGTTTGTTTTTTATCACCTTGTTCTAATTAACATTAATTAGGTGGCAGATCGACGTTCACATTTATTAGAGAACTGAAGGAGCCCAATTTCCGTATGGACAGATGTTTGCTGAAATAGTAATCCATGGAATATTGAAAGATATATTGACAACTGTTCGCGAAATAATACGTTTTTTGAAACACTGTAGGCCTAACATGTACATTGGTCTACATTAATTACATCAGTTGGATGAAATAATTTTGTATGAAAAGATCACTATATTAGTTTTGAAGGCGTATTAATGTCACGCAACATTATATGAATTATGTTTCACTTGAATTAATGATAGAGCGGTAAAAAAATAATGATTCAGTTTAATCGAATCACATATGAATAGGGTTACATTGTTGTTGGGTTACATTATTGTATCTATCTTTACTCTAGCTCTAGTACTATAGCGCCGCGGAGCTATCTTTACTGCTGCACGACAGAGCGAAGGGCTACTCGCTACAAGTACGTATACGCATACGCTATGTAGTAAGGTGTACCGAGACGTTCTTACGAGAGCCAAACGCTCTCATAACTTAAGATTAAGATGAAAATAACCAGTTTACACAAAGATATGTAATATAGTGATATATTTCTATATTAATGGAGTTAAAATGCTGTGTTTTAAACCTTACTTATAATCTGCCTGATAAATGAAACTAAACACATATTTACAATGGCGTTTGTTCTCATTGTTTTGAAGGTTTGTCGCGTCATAGCAAATGCAAAGCAGCCAATCAGAGGAACCCTTTGCGCATTGTGCGGACGGAAAAAATAGAGACGCGGCGCGCGTAGATATATACAGCGCGATTATATACAGCGTCAAGCGAGCGCGTACAAACGCGTGCAGCGCGTGCGCGTGCTTGCGGCGGCATTTCATTGATGTACAGGGGGCTGGGTTTGGCAGCATGTTCCCTTCTCCCTCTTACTCCTTCTCCACCAGCTTCCCTCTCCCGTTCCTTCTTCGCCACAGCTCTCCGCCCTCCTCCTTCTCCATCCACTTCTCCCTTCTCCCCCTCCTCATCACCCAGCCTCCCATTTTCTCTCACTCCTTCTCCTCTTCCTCGCTTCCTCCACGCAGCTTCTCCCCCTCCTCCTTCGTCCTACCAGCTTCTGCCCCTGCCTTCACCGCCTTCTCCGCTTCTCCCCCTTCCTCCTCCCAACAGCTTCTCCCTTTCTCTACCCTTCTCCCTTCTCCTTCCTCATTCTCACCAGCTTCTCCCTCCTCCTTCTCCACCAGCTTCATCGCCTTCTCCCCTTCTCCTTCTGCACACAGCCTTTTTCTCCTGCCCTTCTGCCCCCCTCCTCCTCCACCAGCTCCGCTTTTCTCTCCTCTTCTTCCCTCCTCTCTTCTCCATTCAGCTTCCCCGCTCCTCCTTCCTCCACCAGCCTCTCCACCCTCCAACACCACTGTCTCCTCATTCTCCCCTTCCTCACTCCACCAGCTTCTCCTTTCTGCCACAGCTTCTCCCTCTACTTCCTCTCCACCAGCTTCTCCCCCTCCTCACCACCTTCTCCCTTCTCCCCTTCTGCCTCCACCAGCTTCTCCCTTTCTCCACGCAGTTCTCCCTTCTCCCTTTCTCATCCTCCCACAGCTTCTCCCCTCCTTCTCCATCAGCTTCTCCCCTCCTCCTTCTCACCAGCTTCTCCCGTTCTCCCCTTCCTTCTTCTCTACCAGCTTCTCCCCTCTCCCTTCCTTCATTCTCCACCAGCTTTCTCCTGCTCCTGCTTCTGCCACCACCTTCTCCCTTTCTCCCCCTTCCTCAATTGCTCACAGCAGCTTTTCCCCCGTGCTCCTTCTCCACCAGCTTCTCCTTTCCCCCTCCTTCTCCCTAGCTCCCTTATCTGCCCTTAATCTTCCCTCCTCATTCTTCACTAGCTTCTCCCTACTCCACCTACTAGTACTACTCTAAACTTCCTCCTCCCTCCCCTCCCCCTCCCTACACTGCTCCTTCGCTACCCTGTACCAGAACTACGAGAGTGCTGACGATGTTCCCGAAACGCCGATAGACCGCGTAGCGCCATCTGGCGGTGGCGTTTGCAAGTTAATTTACGACGCTAAACCTAATGTTTACCAATGTTACATTATGCCATTGAGGTTATAATAACAAATACCTTAAAATATACAACCCGTGTGAATTACTGGGGGGAAATTTATGGTCGTTATAATTCTGTACTTGTACAAGAAGAAGGACATTGTACATATGGATAGCCCGGCTAGCTCAGTCGGTAGAGCACAGGACTCTTAATCCTGGGGTCGTGGGTTCGAGCCCCACGTTGGGCGAAATCTTTTTATTTTATTTTATTTTATTTTGCCAGACATTTATTTGTTAAAACGTATTCCAATTTCAGTTTCTTTCTGCTTTCTCTTTCACTCCTAATTTCCGAAAAGAACGTCTCTCCTTCCCCATCATACACTGGAACAACCGGCATAGCCCCCACCCACACACACACCATGCTCTATATTTACTATTGCAGCCCTTCCGATTAGCGTGACCGTATATTGCTTTGCAGATTTCGTTGGGACACAGCAGGGTTTGGTGCTGACTTCTCTATCGTGCCACTCACGGGCTACGTGTCACCCGGCATGGACGTGACCTTCACAATAACCTTCCACCCGAAAGCTGTGTCGCAGGACATCAGGCGTGAGGTAAAAATCCTTGAGGAGTGAAGCTGACTTATTTTGCCTAGTGGCAAAATTACCGTGCGTGGTGTGATTTGGGAAGGTGACCGCCATTGACAGTTTGACTATGCAATATATCTACGTGCCTGGAGCAACTGCTCCCTTGACACTACCCCCCCCCCCCGCTAGCTACGGCTCTGGCCTTTTTCCTCGTTCGGTGGGGTTTCCATGAGAACCCGAAGACCTTTTATCTTTCGCAGCTTGGCTAACAGTTCTGCTGACGTCGTGAAACATATTGAGTTACGCCAATGAATAAAGACTGTTGACCTGCTAGGAAAAATAAAATACACTACTTGATTGGGTATTATTTGATGGTGATGATAGGAGCAGATACGAAATGCACCTCGGTTAATTATTTTTGCAGTATTTGCATGCAGGCCTTTTTTAAAGTTAAGTTCAATTTTTATTTTAACCACTGAAGTATAAGAGGAAAAATTGTGAACCAAAATAAGAATAAAAGACCTGACTACCAAAATATCCATATATATATTTATATATATATATATATATCTTTAGGAATTCTTTCACATGTCTGCGGGGCAAATCTGTTTGTTTCCATATGCAGATATTCCAAATACCATGGATTCTGGTGGAAAACCTGGCAAGCCTATAACTCATGGATGTCATACACATATAACCGATCCTTGCATTAATCTCGGGTTAGGGTCATATGGGTCTTATTTGAACTTTTACTTTGAGTTGCAAAAGATGAAGATGCAAGTGAACAGGGCGGCCTGGGTTGGCACTATGGGGGTGTTTTATAGCGTTGTTTCCGAGTTGCTGTTGTATGTGTCCAGCATAATCTATACATATAAATATTTTATATATTATATATTTTTAGATCTGTCATTAGCATCAACATATCTAAACTCTGTGTAGAGGTGTTCACGTTATTAAGAGTACGTACATTGTCTATTGACTGAGTTACATGGGACATTTCATCGTTATACCAGGGGTTGAAGTGTCGGATTGAGGGAGGGAGGCCTCTACTACTGACCCTCACAGGGGTCTGTGTCAGCGTGTGCCCCTGGAGGGAAGTACTCTCATTCAACGCTCACGTCAGACAGAAGGACACAAAGTCGATCAACATCCCAAACAAGTATGCATGCGGCTGTGCAGCGGATGCTCTTGCGGTCAATTAATTGGGTAGCTCGCGAAATATCATTTAACTGAATTAAACTTTCTTGTGATGTAAGAACATTGTGGCTGCTCGCACAACTATTTCCACACTCGAGTCGATCGTCTGGGTTATAGCGTCAGATCTCACCATGGATGGAAAACAAAGTTGCTTTATAGTTCCTTCAACGTTGCCTAAAGGATGTATTAATGTCTGTTAACGATTACTGCTCTTTTGTGTTGTACAGCGTTAACCTCCCGGTCGCCAACTGCGAGCATTGTACAGGAATACTTGTTAGATTAAATGAAGTATCGAGTGTGTGAGTGGATGCACACGGATAATGTTACAGCGTCTGGCCGTGTGTGGTTGGTTTTCAGGAGCTCCACGTCGTGGACACTGAAGCCAGTCATCGACGGTGAGCAGTGGAGTGGCGCAGAGACAGTCTTTGTTGAGGCTGGACACACGTGCGCGTACGAGCTCACCTACCTGCCACTGACGATGACCACTATCGACAAAAAACATGCGGTAGTGCTTTAGTGGCTTTATCTTACAGCAGAACAGCACATCTCATGACAAAACACAGTATTATATATATATATATATTTGTTCGAGTATGAGCATCTCAGGTTATCTTATAAATGCACGGTATGTTCTCGAGATGTCCTATAATCACTATATTCTATGTATTCTATGTTCATGCCTTTATATTAGTGTTTGTTTGAGAGTTGTGTGCATAAATCAGTGCTTAAAAGTAAGCATTCGTTGATGATAGTGAGGGAGGGAGGAGGTGAGGAGGGAGGGAGGAAGGGAGGAGGGAGTGAGTAAGGAAGGGAGAGGGAGCATAAGGGGGAGAGAGGGTGGAGCGAGAGAGAGAGTGAGATGAGAGACAGAGAGGGAGATGGGGAGAGAGTAAGGAAGGGAGGGAGAGAGAAAGACAGAGTCAGCATCATCCATCACCATGCACGCGCCTCATTCCAGGGATCCATATTCTTTCCACTCCCGGATGGCAACGGACTTCTCTACAACGTGTCAGGATTGGCAGACCAGCCGAGGTGCAGCGGCAAGATTCAGCGCGAGGTGCCGTGCAAGACGTCGTACACAGAGCTGCTGCGCGTGCATAACTGGCTGAGCCGAGCACAGAGGTAAGTGCTGCTGTCATATTGCATCAGTAATGCTCACTGTGTTGTTTGTCGCCCGTGTCTAACAGCACCGCATTCAGATCTCATGTTATATGGGTACGTCGCGGTGCAGGGAGCCACTTCTATCCTCACTCGGCTTGTATGAAGCAACGTCACCCATGTAGGAACTTACTGTTGTTATCCTGCGAATGGATTGAATGGGAAAGATAAGTTGCTGTGACGTTACTAGTCTCTGTGCCGCTACGGGTGGAGCAGAAATCTATTTGTTCCGTGTAAACTCTCACTGAATATTAAGTTACCCTGTATAGTATTCAGAGAGATCTTAGCAAGGTGATATGCAAAAACTAACGTTATTACTTAAATCTAGAACAAGTAAACATACCCGTGATTTTTATTGCATTTTTTCTCTTATATCACCAAACAATATTAGATAAAAACAATCGTTGTTATTTGACGTGACATGATACACGTGTACGTTGATGTCAAGTGAAGGTTTCTAGTTCTCCTGGTGCGGGCTACAACAGTAACTATTAAACTTTAGATTTAAGGTGACCATTGAGTCACAGAAGCTAGAGCGGTTAGAAAGCACGACCATCAAGGGCCTGGACTACATTGATGTGCCAGGCAACAGCAAGGACTACAAACTAAACTTTTACGCATACAAAGAAGGCACGGCGACTGTTAAGGTAACATTGTGGGCCTGGTGCATGAAGCTGGGCTCCAAACCACCACGACAGCTCTTACTGGGTGGTTTGTGGCTGCTCCACACTCCGACCGATATTATCTTATCCATTTTCCTCCATACACTGCTGTTAACAACGGCATCATTGTATCAGTATAGATTTAGTCATTATCCCGATGCATTTTGTTTTAGTGTACATTTCGTTTGTTTATACACTATACATACCTAATAATATGATATCGAGCTCTTGATATCATAGCATAACATATCATAATGTAACACAACGTAACGTAACACAACACAACATAACGTAACATAACATAACATAACAGATAATGGCTACTATATAAGCCTCTCAACCTGAACCCGCTTCGCAACCGGAAAGGATCTTGTTAACTGCTATACGCGCCCGCCCATTCGCGCTCTCCACCCGCAGGTGATGTTTCGCAACGAGAAGACGGGTGAGTATCAGTGGTACGAGGTGAGCTTCCGCGCGACGCGACCTGGCTACATCGGCACCGTGCAGCTGAGCACGGCGGCGCGGCGTGGCCTCGCACACGCGCTCACGCTCGAGAACCCGCTCCCCGGCACGTCGACGTTCACTGCCAGCTGCGCGTTGCCGGAGGTTCTGATGCCTGCACAGCTCTCCGTGCCACCGCTGTCCGAGGTGAGGGAGGAGAGAGAGAGAGAGAGAGAGAGAGAGAGAGGAGGGGAGGGGAGGAGGAGGGAGGGAGGAGAGAGAGAGAGAGAGAGAGAGAGAGAGAGAGAGAGAGAGAGAGAGAGAGAGAGAGAGAGAGAGAGAGAGAGAGAGAGAGAGAGAGAGAGAGAGAGAGCGAGAGAGCGAGCGAGAGAGAGAGAGAGAGAGCTTTTCTGGCGCCCTGCCCGCAATTCGTTCTTTATTTCATTTCTTTTCTTTTTCATTTTTCTATTTTTCTTCGTATTCTTCTGCTTGTGTTATTTCTTTGTCGTGTTCTTCTTCTTCTGCTTCTTGGTCATTTTCTTCTGCTTCTTCTTTTTCTTCTTCTTCTTCTTCTTCTGCTTCTTCTTTTTCTTCTTCTTCTTCTTCATTATCTTCATATCTGTCATCTGCTTCTTCTTGTTCATCTTCTGCTTCTTCTTATCCTCTTTCTCTTCTTCTTCTCCTTTTCCTCTTCTGCTTTTCCTTTTCTCTTTCTTCTCAGCTCCAGTTTTCCTTCCATACTGGTATGATACCGACTACATAAATGCATTCATGCTTACATTACATCCGCTCATCGCCGTCTGTCTCGATTTGCTGTCTAGGGTCACTAGGTTTTAGTACCTGCCCCTCACGCAGGGAGAGGTCTTCTTTGTGATCTTCTACTAGTTCTTCTTATTTTATTTTATTTTATTTTATTTCATTTTATTTTATTTGTGATCTTACTTTTACATCTTATTTTATTTTATTTTATTTTGTGATCTGCTTTTACTTCTTATTCTTCTTCATCTTCGTCATCTTGTGCTTCTTTTTCTTCTTCCTCATCCGCTCATCGCCGTCTCGCTTTGCCGTCTAGGGTCACTTCAGGTTTGAGTACCTGCCCATCAAGCAGGGAGAGGTGACAGGTAAGCTGGAGCTAACGAGCGCCGACCTCGGGCAGTACCTGTACGAGCTCAAGCTCACCTGCACGGCGCCGCTGCCGGAGAGGCCCGTACATTTCAGCACCTGCCTCGGCTCTCATCAGGTGCTGCCCATCCGCTTCCTCAACTTTGCGAGGCAGAAGAGCGACTACCAGTGCAAGGTAGGTCATATTTTCCGGACGAGGTGCTCTGTTTTCCACTCCAATTCTGACTTTCGTTAAGCGGAGCATTGAGTGGACTAAGTTCCTTGTCCGATCATGTTTAATAAAGATGGTATCCGTATACAAAATCTTTGGAACAGGCAGAACTATTTCAGTGAACACAGCACATACACTAGAAGTGGTAGTGGTAATGGTAGTTGCAGTGGTGGCACTAGTGGTAGTGGCAGGGGCAGCAGCAACAATAGCAGCAGCACCAACAACAACAGCAACAGCAACAGTAACAGTAACAGTAGCAGCAGCAATATAACCACGACAATGTAACCACGGCAATGTAACCACGACAATGGAACCACGACAAAGTAACCACGGCAATGTAACCACGACAAAGTAACCACGGCAATGTAACCACGACAAAGTAACTGCGGTGATGTAATCATGGCAATGTAACTGCCGCAATGTATAGCCACGTCAATGTAACAGTGGCAATGTAACCGCTTCAATGTAACCACGGCAATGTAACCATGCTAATGTAACCACGGCAATGTAACCACGGCAGTGTAACAGCGGTATTGTAACCACGGCGACCCGCCAATCCGTCCATCAGGTGAACAACGGCGACTTCAGCGTGGACAAGTCGGTCATGGCGGCGCCGGGCTCGGCCGTCGGCACCGAGGTGACGCTCGACGCCCTCTATGAGCCATCGCAGATCGGCGAGACGCACGCGCTGCTCACGATCAGTTCGCCCGTTGGCGGCGAGTACACGTTCCCCCTGGTGGGCACCTGCCTGCCGCCGCGGCCGCAGGGTCCCATCACGGTCAAGGCTGGCCCGTCGTCGTCCATCGGTGAGTAGCGTGAACGCAGTGTCTCGAGTTTGTGTGCCGCTCATGTTATCGTATCATGTTATTGTATGTATGTATGTAAGTTATGTTATGTATGTATGTGTGTGCGTGTGTGCGTGCGTGCGTGCGTGCATGCGTATGTATGTATGTATGTATGTATGTATGTATGTATGTATGTGTATCGTTGTCTCGTGAGACCTTTGTAGGATTATGTGAAGTTGTGGGTGGAGAATGCTCTTACTTCACGAAGCCTGGAAGCCTTGGCACTAAAACCGTTTATGGAAATGATATTGATAGGGTTAAAACACAACAGCTACTTATTCTTCAGAAAATATCTGATTAGTTTTTAGAAAGCTGCCAAATTTTCATAAATCCGTTTTTAAAGTCACGTCATGCATACTGTAATCTCTCCAAAATTATTACTATATCAATTTATATATAACTATTGTTTTGTATGTGTATACAATATGTAGTTGTATGTGTATACAACTTGTTTTATATAATATCAACATTCATTGAACCCCTGATATTTATCGCATCCCCTAGATTTACCTCTGATATTCATCCCACACATGCTGTGCGCCCCACCCATGTTATTCATCCCACCCATGCTATCCGCCCACCCATGTTATTCATTCCACCCATGTTAGCCATCCCACCCATGTTATTTATCCCACCCATGTTATTCATTCCACCCATATTATTCATTCCACCCATGTTAGCCATCCCACCCATGTTATTCATCCCACCCATGTTATTCATCCCACCCATGTTATTCATCCCACCCATGTTATTCATCCCACCCATGTTATCCATCCCACCCATGTTATTCATCCCACCCATTTTATTCATCCCAGTCCCACCCATGTTATTCATTCCACCCATGCTATCCATCCCACCCATGTTATTTATCCCACCCATGTTATTCATCCCACCCATGTTAGCCATCCCACCCATGTTATTCATTCCACCCATGTTATTCATCCCACCCATGTTAGCCATCCCACCCATGTTATTCATTCCACCCATGTTATTCATCCCACCC
>NW_014577447.1:264863-265947 GCF_000485595.1 Priapulus caudatus
CACCCATGCTATCCATCCCACCCATGTTATTCATCCCACCCATGTTATTCATCCCACCCATGTTATTCATCCCACCCATGTTATTCATTCCACCCATGCTATCCATCCCACCCATGTTATTCATCCCACCCATGTTATTCATCCCACCCATGTTATTCATCCCAACCATGTATTCATCGGGGCCCTGCTATACATTGCACCCCCGATATTCACACCAGATATTTATCCTCGTCTTAATATTCATTGCATCCCTGATAGTCACTCCTAATATTCGTCACATCCCTGCTATCATCGTTCCCCTGATGTTCCTCTACTGTTCCTCATTCCCCAGATGTTCCTCTACTGTTCATCGTGCCCCTGATGCTCCTCTACTGTTCCTTATTCTCCTGATGTTCCTCTACTGTTTATTGTGCCCCTGATGCTCTTCTACTGTTTCTCGTTCCCCTGATGTTCCTCTACTGTTCATCGTGTCCCTGATGTTCCCCTACCGTTCATCGCACTCCTGACGTTCGCCGCACTACTTGCAGTGTTCCGGAACGTGCTGCCGGCGGCGACGACGTTCGCCTTCGTCGTCGACAAGCCGTGCTTCAGCGTCGGCCGCACGTCGGACACGATCCGACCGCGCCGCGACCACAAGATTATGCTGTCGTTCGACGCTAGCCAAGCGAAGGCGCCGGTCACCGGCAAGCTGACCGTTATGACCGTCCAGTCGGCGGGCAGCGGCGGCGGCAGCAGCAACATCAGCTGGGTGTACTACCTCAGGGGCGTGCCCGTCTAGACTCTGTTGAAGGTGGTGTTACGTGCGACAGTCGCGTGTGCGTGTGCGTGCGTGTGCGCGTGCGTGTGTGTGTGTGTGTGCGTGTATGTATGCGTGCATGTGTCTGTCTGTGTATGTGTGTGAGCGCGTGCGTGCGTGCGTGCGTGTGTGTGTCGTAATGTATTAACCTAGGTTGGCTGTTAAAGTTTACAGAAATTGTAATAAACGTGTTTACAGTTATTACGACTTTGCGTGTATCTATCTATACTATAATGAGGCTAATCTTGTGTGTCAGTGTGTGTGTGACTGTGTGTGTGTGTGTGTGTG
>NW_014577448.1:0-26629 GCF_000485595.1 Priapulus caudatus
TGCGATTACAGATAAATTGGATTACACATGACGCGAATATAAATTGAGTAAAGAATGTACATATATTTTATCAAGCTGTAATTATCGAGCATGTTGAGGTCGATGGGGCACATCTCCCAGGCGATGTAGCACATATAATATTGATCACATAATGATTAACATGAAGTCAAGAAATAATAGTTTAACATACAATGCCTTTCTCTGCAGGAGCTTACTTTTGGTGCGATTACAGATGAAATTTATACACAATGAGCAATATTAATGTAGAAAATTATACATATATTAGCAAGTGTAATTTATGCGAAGAGACATGCTTGAGGTCGACTGGAGCAACATTACTCCAAGGCGATTGTAACACATATACTTGACACATAATGACTTAACATGAGTTCTGTAAATAAATATGTAACATCAATGCTTCTCTGAGGCAATTATTTCTGGGTGCCGTATTACAAGATGAAATTTATACACATGACGCGATATAATTGAGAAAATATACATATATATTATCAAGTGCCTAATTATGAGCACATGCCTTGAGGTCGCCTATGAGCACATTCTCAGGCGATGTACAACAATTTATACTGACACATAATGATTAACATTGAGTCAGAATAAATTTGTAACATCAATGCTTTCTCTGAGGGAGTTATTTTTGGCTGCGCGTATTTACAGCTATGAATTTTTACACATGACGCGAACATAAATGAGAAAAATATACATATAAATTATCAAGTGTAATTTATGGAGCCACATTTGTGATAGGTCGATGGACAACAGCTCCAAGCGCGATGTACACAAATACTGACACATGAATATTAACATGAGCTTAGAAATAAATATGGAACATCAATGCTTTCTCTGAGGAGTTATTTTGGTGCGATTACAGAATGATGAAATTTATACACATGACGCATATATTGCACTAATAATATACATATATGTATCAAGTGTAATTCATTGCCGAACACAGCTTGAGGGGTCGATGGAGCACATCTCCAAGGGCGATGTACACATATAACTGACACATATATGATCAAACATGAGTCAGAAATAAATATGCTAACATCAATGCTTTCTCTGAGGAGTTATTTTGGCTGCCGATTAACCGATAAAATTTTACACATGTACGCGAAGATAATTGAGAAAATGCTACATATTTATTATACAAGTGTAATTATATCGAGCACATGTGAGGTCGATGCGGCGCACATCTTCCAGGCGATGCTACACATTATATATTGACACATAATGATTAACATGAGCTCAGAAATAAATATGTAACATATCATGCTTTCTCTGTCAGGAGTTATTTTTGGTGCGAATTACAGATGAATTTATACACATGAATGCAAATATAATTGAGAAATATACCATTATTATTGAGCAAGTCTAATTGTATGCAGCACATGTTAGAGGTCGCATTGGAGCACATCTCCAAGGCCGATGTACACATATCACTGAAACAGCATAATGCATTAACATGGCCAGTCAGAAATACAATTATGTAACATAATGCCTTATCCTCTTGAGGAGTTTATTTGGTGCCGATGCCGATTACAGATGAAATGTTATACACATTGACGCGAATATAATTGTATGAAAGTATTACATTATATATTATCAAGCTGTAATTTATGGGGAGCACATGTGAGGTCGATAGGAGCCACATCTCCAGGCGATGTACACATATACTGCATCACACTTAATGATTAACATGTAGTTCAGAAAATAAATATTGGAACATCAATGCTTTCTCTGAGGAGTTTATTTTTTGGTGCGATTACAGAATGATGAAATTTATACACATGACGCGAATATAATTGTCTGATAATATATACATATATTATCAAGTGTAATTCATGGAACACATGTTGAGGTCGATGGAGCACATCTCAAGGCGATGCTACACTATATGACACATAATTATTAACATGAGTCAGAAATAAATAATGTGAACATCAATGCTTCTCTGAGGAGTTATTTTGCGTGCGCAGTAAGATGCAAATTATATACACATGACGCGGATAAATTAGAAATATAACATATATTATCAAGTTGTATGTAATTCATGCCGAGCACATTGTGGAGGGCGATGGCGCCCACATCTCCAAGGCGATGTACACATATACTGACAGCATAATGATTAACATTGAGTCAGAAATAAATAATGCGAAACATCAATGCTTTTCTCTGAGGAGTTATTTTGCGTTGCGATATCAGAATGATGAATTTATACACATGACCAAACTTATAATTGAGAAAATTATAACAGTATATTATTCAAGTGCTAATTTATGGCGCCACGATTAGTGGAGGCGAGATGGAGACATCTCCAAAGCGATGTACACAATATATTGACACATAATGATTAACATGAGTCAGAAATAAATATGTAACATCAATGCTTTCTCGGAGGAGTTACTTTCGCGTGCCTTTACAGTATGAAATTTATACACATGAAGCCCAAATTATAATTGCAAACGAAAAATTACGATATATTGCCAAGTTAATTTTATGCGCAGCACATGTTTTAGGTCGATGGAGCACATCTCAAAGGCCGATGTACACATATTACTGCACACATAATGATTAACATGAGTCAGAAATAAATATGTAACATCAATGCTTTCTCTGAGAGTTATCTTTTAGGTGCGATTACAGATGAAATTTATACACATGACGCCGAATATAATTGATAGAAAATATACATATATATTTATCAAGTGTAATTTATGGAGCACATGCTTGAGGTCGATGCGAGCCACAATCTTCCAAGGCGAGCACATATACTGACACATAATGATTAACATGAGTAAGAAATAAAATAGTGTTAATCATCAATTGCTTTCTCTGAGCGAGAGTTATTTTTTTTTGCGCTGCGATTACATATGACATGTATACACATGAGCGAATTATAATCTGAGAAAATGCTACATATATTATCAAGTGTCAATTTTATTGAAGGCCACATGTTTGAGTGTCGATGCGAGCACATCTGCAGAAAGCGTGCTACACATTATACTGACACATAATGATTAACATGAAATCAGAAAATAAATATTGGAACATCAATGCTTTCTCTGAGGAGTTATTTTGGCTTTTTGCCGATTTACAGAATGATGAAATTTATACACATGACCAAATATAATGAGAAATATACGATATAGTATATCAAGCTGTCTAATTGGTTGGAGCACATGTTGAGGTCGATGGCGAGCACATCCTCCAAGGCGATGTACACATTATAGGACAATGGCATAACATGTAGTCAGAAATAAATATCGTAACAGTTAATGCTTTCTCTGATTAGTTATTGGTGCCGATTACAGAATGAAATTGTATACACATGCACGCGAAGTATATGAGGAAAATATACATATATATTATCAGTGAATCTTATGCGAGCCACATGTTGAGGTCGATGGGGCACATCTCCAAGGCGATGACACACATGATATATTGACACATAATGATTAACATGAGTCAGAAATTAAATATGTAACATTCAATGCTTTCTCTGAGCGGAGTTACTTTGGTTGCGATTACAGATGAATTTATACCATGAAGCAATATAAATGAGAAAATATACATAATTAGCAAGTGATAATTTACTGGCAGAGCCAATTGCTTTGAGGGTCGATGGAGCTACTCCTCAACGCGCGATGTGTAGTTACACATCATACTGACAATAATCTGATTAACATGAGTCAGAAATAATATGATGTAACATCAATTGCTTTCTCTGAGGAGTTATTTTGGTGCGATTACAGATGAAATTTATACACATGACGCGAATATAATTGAGAAAATATACATATATATTATCAAGTGTAATTTATGGAGCACATGTTGAGGTCGATGGAGCACATCTCCAAGGCGATGTACACATATACTGACACATAATGATTAACATGAGTCAGAAATAAATATGTAACATCAATGCTTTCTCTGAGGAGTTATTTTGGTGCGATTACAGATGAAATTTATACACATGACGCGAATATAATTGAGAAAATATAACACTATATTATCAAGTGCTATTTATGGAGCACATGTTGAGGTCGATGGAGCACATCTCCAAGGCGATGTACTAATATTGACACATAATGATTAACATGAGTCAGAAATAAATATGTAACATCAATGCTTTCTCTGAGGAGTTATTTTGGTGCGATTACAGAATGATGAAATTTATACACATGACGCGAATATAATTGAGAAAATATACATATATTATCAAGTGTAATTTATGGAGCACATGTTGAGGTCGATGGAGCACATCTCCAAGGCGATGTACACATATATATTGACACATAATGATTAACATGAGTCAGAAATAAATATGTAACATCAATGCTTTCTCTGAGGAGTTATTTTGTGGTGCGATTACAGATGAAATTTATACACATGACGCGAATATAATTGACGATAATATATACATATATATTATTCAAGTGTAATTTATGGAGCACATGTTTGAGCGGTCGATGGAGCACATCTCCAAGGCGATGACGTGCACATATACTGACACATAATGATTAACATGAGTTCAGAAATAAAATATGTAACATCAAACGCTTTCTTGAGGAGTTATTTTGCGTGCGAGCTACAGATGAAATTTATACACATGACGCGGAATATAATTGAGAAAATATACATATATTATCAAGTGTAAATTATGGAGCCACATGTTGAGGTCGATGGAGCACATCTCCAACGGCGATGCTACACATATACTGACACATAATGATTAACATGAGTCAGAAATAAATATGTAACATCAATGCTTCATATAGTAGCATATATATATATATATATATATATATATATATATATAATATGTATATGGTAGGCTATAATGTTAGGCGTATGCTAGGCGTATAATGTTACGATATGCGATGTGCCTTCGCATTGCACGTATTAGTGGATAATGTAAGCGGCGCCTCGCCTGGCCTAATTGTGACGTTGCGTGACGTCATTATAGACCTGGAGGTGTGACCACTGATCTCTATAATATAATCGAGATATATATATGATTATATTATAGAGATCAGTGGGTGTGACCCAAAAGATGCACCCTAATATTTCACTTTAATACATTTTTTAATCAATTTTTTACTTTTAATGTCAGCCTCTGCCACGAGGTAGCAGCATCGTCCAGTCATGTAATCGATTGTAATGCCGGCTTCTGCCACGAGGTAGCAGCATCGTCCAGTCAAGTAATTAATCGTAAATAAAATATTAGCCTACTTAAAATTAAAAGCGCAACACTAGCGTCACTCAGTGCTCTCAGTACACTCAAACCTCCAACGAAGTAATAGAAGAACAACAATCAAATACGAGATAGGCACGAAAGTAGTTAAAAACATATAATTCGTATATATATTTATGCGCCATCTAGCGGATCTCACATGAGAGCTCAGACCAAAATTCAAACATGGTTACTCCATCGGATAATGGCACTCTCGTTCAGCAAAGGAATGCAACCGAATCTACTCCTAAACGTCAAAGTAAAGCGCCTCGAGACATATATAATTATCCGTTGAGTCCTCTAGGTGCCGTTCCCAGAAATCCGCTGCCGCAGAACTGGAAATTACCTTATGAAAATTACGATCTAAATGAGGAAGATTTGCAACGATTGAGAAAGCTCAGAAAGGAGTCAGACGAAGCGCGTGAGCGCCAAAAGGCGCATCGACGCCATCCTGCTGTTGTTATAGATGAAAGTAAGGTCCAGGTTTGCAGGCTTGTAGTATCAAAAAGGCAGAGTAGCTGTAGCTTGTCTATGTCTTACTGCCTGTTCAGTTTCTAGATGTGGCAGTGCTTGCAGAAATTGTAAGTTATTAGGCTACTAGTACTAACAACATTGTCATTTATCCCGCGAACTGGTGACAGTGGTGGTGGTGGGTTGGTGTTGGTTGGTGGTGGTGGCTCGACCTTAGGCCGCTTAGCCTTAGCCCAAGGTTAAGCGGTCTAAGGTCGAGCAGGCACAGGTACTTGGCCGTTTCAATAATACTAATACCAGTAGTGAATAATTTCAAAGAAGATTGACACGTATTTCTGCCGTTTTTACATATGTTCCACTTCAAGTTTATGGGCCAAAACATTCTTCTCAAATCCCTGCCGAGTCGCATGATAGTACCTAACATTGATACTGAGAAGTGGAGCTGTTGTCGCTAGTATCGCTCAATAATACAATAATACGCCTACATGGATGTGACAACATGCAGAAAAGCCTGAATCAACGCAGTGTTTGAATACATTTTACAACGGTACCAGTGGTCGAAATAAGCGATGGTCCGGGGCCATCAAATAAGCAGGAGGACCATCAGATTTTCAGTCAATGGTCCGTAGGACCATTGAATATTTTGGTCCCAATTTACGGTAAATTTCTTGCACACCGCATTACCTTTAGAGAACAATTTGAAATTTAGGAGGACCATCTAAATTTCAAACTAGATGGTTCTTGGGACCATCTCTTTTTTTCTCTTTATTTCTACCCAGGGCTGAGTACGACACTAAACGGCTATAAATCTATTACCATACAAGATATGCAAATTATAGAGGTACAAATATATAAGCTCCAGATTGACAAGAATATATACGTTTGTGTTTTTGTTTCATGCCAATACTGACGGCATATCTATACAGTAGTTGGCTACATGCAGATGCAATTTGCATTGTCACTATATTCTGTGTGTGGAACTCTGACAAGTATAATAGCACAAATTCTTGATATATATCTTATATTAGAAATTTACAAGCTGTAACTTAATTGCCACAGAATGTTACTTCAGTACCTTACTAACTGCGCATGTTAACTAGAATGATAGCTAACATACTAATTTACGGTTTGGTCTTCTAGTAATACTGGTAGATCCTCTTGCTGACTGAGCATTGCTAGGTGCATTGTGTGTAGCTGTAGAGTAGAGAGAATGTTTACAACGATGATATTTCATTGTTTGTTTGATTCTATCTTCATCTTATCAGGAGTGAAGCAAAACGTTGTTCTTGATCTGATGGTAGTGATTAGTAGTGGGTAGATCACTCAACTTTGAGCATTTGCATGTGGTGTGTTGGCGTATTAGGTGTTCTTCGTAAGGCCAAAACAAAATATAGGTGTGGTTACGGTTTCCCGACCGACCCTATTTATTCCCAGCGACCCTAAACATTTTATTGTCAATTTTCTTTAAAGTCAAAAAAATATGAATTGGACAGTTCCTGCTTCAAAAGGCACAACGCAAATCCTTCGGACATGGTTCGTAAATAAAATATTTCAATAAAATAAAATGTTTTCCCTACCTACCTACCCTATTTTTTTTCGGCATGTAACGGTAACCACACATATATTTTGTTTTGGCCTAATTGTAGTAGTTTGTTTAGCAGTATTTGTCATTTAAGCATGCGTGTAGTAGATTATGCTTTTAAATTTATTCCTAGTTGAATTTATTGTTCGTAAATGGAAGTGGTTTGCATCCACATGGGCTGCAATTGTCTGTCTGCTTGCTAAAATGACATAATGTGGTTCAACAATATTGGAGATTTATCGTTATTGTAATGGTTTTCTTTCGCAAGTAAATTAATTTTTAAGGTCTAGATAATTCTTTGTTTTAAATGATGCTGGTGCGATATAGAAATACAGAATATATAGAAATACAGTGTTGCTGTTTTAATTTTGGTGCTTGAAGTTGAAATGTGGTTGAATGGGGCACACATGCAGAATTAAATTCTGTTTCTCTATATTTTTGCATTACCATTTTTACATTTTCGTACCCATATGCTTTGATTGGCTATGAGTATGAGGCCTTGAGGCTTAGATGGCTTGAGTGGATTTGTTTGACTGTAAATGCTTAAATCCTTCCCTTGTGACAAATTGTCAATGAGCTTGCTGCATAAACAATATAAACCTTAACGTTAGGCCTAACATTCTGGTTACGATAAATCTGCAGGAGCAAACGTAACTTTTTAGGGTTACATAGTTGGGCACTTTGCGAAGTCTCTATATATATATATATATATATATTATATAATCACATTAACGAATATGAAAAAGGAAGCCAATAATCACCTTATTGTGGTTTGGAATTTTGTATTAATTTAAGGTAAAATCATGGTTGAGTGTTGAAGGCCTCTCATCAGAGAATGATTTTAACTGAACTAAAATGAGTACATAGTAACATTGTACACCTGAGATAGAAGAATGAGATAGATGATAGACTGATATATAAATATACACCTGAATTTTGATCCAGCAGAACTTATTGGTTAAAATGAATGGCGGCTATGTATAAAGGCTTTCAGACAAATTAGTGCCCCTCTCACAAAATGCCAATCTCATTTCCTACCTTATTCTATACCTAATCTGCTATCCCACAGCTCTGCCCCTGTCTTTGAGGCATTCCAGTTATTGGAGAAAAGAATCCAAATGCAAACTAATGAAAGGTGTTGTATCATGTGTTTTCAAGGCTTATATTTGTCTTTCCTATCATCAGATAGCACGGCCTACACTAAGATCAAGGCAATGAAGGCACAGCGGGAGAGCGTTCGGTGGAACCTCCTGGCACTCGGTATAACGTTCGTTCTGTCGGCTGGACTTCTGGCATACATCTATCTCAAGTTTTTGCCCAATCTTTCAGAGTAAGTAAAATGGAGCAGATAGAACTGCGGTTTTTAGCTCGCCTTGACATCGTCAAGATGAGCTATTGCCATGGGGCGTTGTCCGTCGTACGTCCGTTCGTATGTCTGTCAACATTTGGCTATGGTCAACGATAACTTGAGAACCGTTAGACCCACATGTTTCAAATTGCATACAGTTGTTACTCCTATGGGAGAGATGTGAACGTCCTATTTTGGAGCACGCCAGTCGACGTACTTTCGAACCACACCCACTTTTTGGCAAAAATGGATATGGCCATAAGTCAGTTCAGGTTCAATGGATTTTGCTCATTTTTGGTATGTGAATGAATGAGGACTGGCCCCAAAACATATCACACGTTTTTTTTTGTTTTTTTTAATTATGCATATTAGGTAGATTTTGGCAATTTCACTATATGCATTTCAGTGTCTGCCTACGGTCAACGATAACTCAAGAACCGTTTGACCCACATGTTTCAAATTGCATACAGTTGTTACTCCTATGGGAGAGATTTGCACGTCCTATTTTGGAGCACGCCAGTCGACGTACTTTCGAACCACACCCACTTTTTGGAAAAAATGAAAATTGCCATCTAGATTCATTCGATGTTGTTAAATTTACTTACCTACCTACCTACCTAAACATACCTACGTGTAATATTGTGTTTTAGATTCTTCGTTACAGTAATTTGACTGGAATATTATATTGCTTTTATTTGCACGATAATCGAAAACCAAAATGGCGATCATTTAGGCGTAGCGCCATCTCTCGCCCAGATTTCATACTTTCAGATCTGAAACATTTATTTTCACATCAAAACTAACCCTGAAACAAAACAGTGAGATTTCTATTAGTATAAAACAGGGAATAAGGACATTTGATCACATTTCGGTCCATCATAAATGAAACACTGACCAAATTTGAAATATCATCTCCATCTTCTATCACACCCAAGGTGAGCTATAGTGTCATTGACACTTTCATTGGGTTTGCGGTGGATGCAGCGATGGTGACAAACTATCGGTAAAATCAGGTGAGCGCACTCGCGATGCGTGAGCCCTGGTTGCAGATTAGGGTCACTGTCAGCTCATAGAGTATCGCAGCAATAACAAAGATCAGAAAGTTGGGAAGGCACGTGCTGCCCTCTCTGAGTGCGGAGTGTGAGCAGAGATGCCAACCACTACGATTTATCCGTATTTTATACAAATTTCTATTCCTTTTGCACCACTACCCTTTTGCACCACTACGACCTACGAATTTGACTGTGATCGAAAAAAAAAATTATTTTGTCAATTTATTGTCATTTTTGACCCTCAGAATGCAGGAAATTGCATCTCAGAATCAAAAAATTTTCCGGTGGGCATGCGTGACCCTCGAACTACTCATTTGATGGCCAGAAACTACAGATTGCTTCAAATATGTGTTGGAATCTCTGTGTGAGCATTTCTCACGTTGACTGTCGCAGTGAGGAGAGAACGCACATCAAGGTGCCGCGAGACATGGATGATGCGAAGGCACTCGGCGTCGTGCTGTCTAACTACACCGACGAACACTACCGCCACGTCGTCACTGGATTCTTTCTCACCTACATCTTGTATCCTTTTATTACCAGGGTGCGAAATTAACGCGAGTTCGGAGTCAAATACTCCTTGATTTACTGTCGGACTCCCTGATTTGACATGTACGGGGGAGTCCGTGTGACTCCCTGAAAATTCTGCCATACTAATAACTAGTTCGTTCTGAACAGAGCACGGCCTCGCCGAATTACCGTATTTTTTCAGCTGTCCAAAGAAAATGGGGCAGACATGCCATCGCATGAATCTTCATAATAAGCACATACGTTATTGTTAATATCTTTAATTTTGAACTTCGGACTGCGGACTCCGTCATTTTGAGGGTAGGGAGTGTTGGACTCGCTTGTTCAAAAGTTAATTTCTACCCCTCTGCCTGTATTACTATCCTCCCCTACAGCACAAGGAGAGGACTTTGTGAGTCAGGGTGGTAGTGGCTAGAGCCAATGGTTGTTCTAATAGAATAGTGGGTAGGCTTCTTTAGCACTTACTCTGGCGTTTCAGACCTTCTTCAATTGATTTGTTTTTTTGTTTTTTTGATGTAACGTCGTTCTGTGGATGCCATAGTTTTGGGAGTTTAGATACAGCACCGAGCAGCGGGAGGCAAAAATGTGGTGCGTTTTATGCTATCCTTAATATGCATACAGCTTGCAGTCGTTTGCCATTCCAGGATCAATCTTCCTCAGCATCTTGTCCGGTTACCTGTTCCCGTTTCATTACGCTATTGTCCTTGTCTGTTTGGTGAGTCACATTTAATGTATGACATACTGTAAATCATTGCATTGTGGGTGGATGCACTGGGATTGCAGTGCATATTATCAGAAGTAGATAGTAGTAGTTGTCTGATATTATTTAGTAAAAAATTACAGCTTCGAATTTTGTTGTGGGGTTTTCATTCATCAGTGATAGGATAAATATTTAAATGTTGATGGTTGAGTTACAGAGAAGAAGAAAAGAAACCACTTTGGTGGATAAATATATTAAAATTTCATGGCTTCATATAACATACATACAACATTTTCTTTAGATACGTGATGTGTTTACGTAATTCTGCTGCATATTTTCATGTGGGACTCTTGAATATTTCAGTGTTCGGCACTGGGCGCTTCATTCTGTTACCTGCTCTCCTATCTCGTCGGGCGTCGACTTGTTTTAAGATATATCCCAGATAGGGTCACACAGTGGCAGGAGAAGGTATCTTTCTTCAATAATTAGCATCAGTTTTACACACGGGCATTACATAGAAAAATGTAGTTTTAGGATTGTGATATAAAACCGAATAACTTATTGTTATGCAGTGATTACAGGGATGGATAGAATCACACGATCGAAGCTGACAGTACACCGGTTTTCCTCCGAAATTTCTAACTGCTCTAAACTTAAACATGATGTCCAAGCAAACTAGTATCATTACCTTGTTGAAAGTAGAAGCGAAAGAAATGCAATCCTTCCACGTGAAGCGCTAAGTGATTTTGCTTTTGCTTTTGCTTTTGATAAGTGCTTTTGCTTTTGCTAAGTGATTTTGCTTTTGTTCCTGTAGGTGGCGCGCCATCGTCAGCATTTACTTAACTACATCATCTTTCTTCGGATAACTCCTTTCTTGCCGAACTGGTTCATTAACATAACCTCACCCGTCATCAATGTTCCGCTGTTTCCATTCTTCATGGGAACATTCCTAGGTAGGTTTGTAAAATTCGATGATTAGTAGATTAGTGGGAAAATTGCGAAGAGATATGGCATGTTGTAAACTTTGACCGATATAATTCCAGTGGTGCAACGATGTATACAATTTAAAAACAAGCCAGATAACTGTCAACGTATGCACATATATATTATTAAAAAATTCACTATTAAATTACTAATTTTGTGATCATCGGCAAATGGAGCACAATGGTAATGTCCTTATCACACGGGGGTGTCTATATTCAAGCCGGTACGGGAGATTACGGTACGCATATATTTGCTAATATATTGTCTAATCGTGCATCAATAAACTTAATATTCACAGAGAGTATAGCTAAGACATGTGTCTATAGGTATCTAGAATATATTATGCAAATGATCTCCCATCCCGGCTTGAATCTGTGAATATTGAGTTTATTGACTCACGATTAGTCAATATATTAGCAAATGCCAAATATATGCGCGCGGAAGTGAATTACAGATGATTAAATTTCTAAAATTCTAGATATCTATAGACACATGTCTTAGCTATACTCTCTGTGAATATCGAGTTTATTGACGCACGATTAGTCAATATATTAGCAAATGTATGCGTACCGTAATCTCCCGTACCGGCTTGAATATAGACACCCCGTATCACACGTAATGACAAGCATGATTATAGCTATAATCAGGATCAAACACATTGATACAGTTGGCCAGCAGACATCGCCCATTTCCATTGCATATTGGCAGTGAGTCTTATCGGGTATATATTATATCGAGATCATAAATTGGATCTCTAACTTGTATGCTGATATACTCTGATGGTACGGTAACTCATACACACACGCACTAACACACTCTGAATGCTCATGAATATAATCGGGAATATCCTTTGGTAATCCAATGGTTTGAACACCGATACATAAATCATTTGTGAGATCAGTTAACATGAAAATGGAATGATACACAATGAGGTAATAGACGTTTGACAATTAATACATATGACATGTTAACTATGTTGATAGATTACATATTTAGTTTAAAACCTTGTGATGTACATATTGAGTTGAATTTCTCATTTTAACCGAATACTAACACTTGCAGAATTTTAGCCAATATTATCTTGTGTGAAAAATTATGATTGCAACAGCTTACGTAACTATCTCTTGTATACAGGTGTGGCGCCACCTTCATTTGTCGCCATTCAGGCCGGAACAACACTACATGAGTTAACGTCATCACGTGATGCACTCTCCATCAGATCTGTCGTACTTCTCACGGTCTTTGCCACTCTGTCCCTTGTCCCAGTAATATTCAGACGCAAGCTGCAGGCGAAGATGGACTGATTGAGGTTGCAGGGAAATCCACATCGATGACAATAGCCGCTGCAATAATTTATGTTTGATTCTCCTGCCATACCATTAACACCTGTCGAGAGAGCAAGGGTGTAACATAGATGCATCATCTGCCAAGGCAATCACTTGTCCAGTTTTTATCTTGACTATAGTTCTTATACCATTCGTACCAGATTTAAAATGACTCTAATCACAATTTTATTGACAGCTATCCCTGTAGTGGTGAGTGCATTTGTATATAGTCAGAAGCATGGGTTTTAACATTGAGCACAGCATTTTCCAAAAGCTAAATGGCGAGGTAATTGTACACTCGGTATGAAGTGCAGATGCCTATTTATCAAATGGTGGCAATGATCTGAATCAGAATATTATATCTCAATCAGATCTTTCATGGACTTGTGTATCTGTAGCACACTGGCAACCTTTACACATGACGCGTGCTGGAAGTTGTGAATTTTATCTTCTTGGAAAATCCGTGATGAATTGTCGTGTTGATTTCATATCATGATACTGTCTTTCTATAGTGGTCACTGCTCAGTACAAGCGGTGAGGTCTTTGTGCGTGTAGGCAACATGTGGGCCTATATTTAATGTGTGTTTAATTGTTAGCATTTAAAATTCATATGATCATGTGGTAACTGCCAATTTCCATGGTAACACTACATGCACAGTTACAAAAAACGTAGAGAACTTGACATAGCCCAGAGAATGGCAGATACGTAAAGCCTGTTGTTTGAGTACTCTACTTGAAACATTCCCATTGTGCTTGCTAACTTTGGCTTATCTCTGATCTCTGATCTGCTCTCATCCTCTATCTCTCATCACCAATGCATTAAAAATGTAATGTGTTAATTCAATGTTAGTTTTAAATGCAGTTATATATATATATATTGGGTTGTTTGTTCGTTTGCATGCTGTTTAGTGTATAACCACTCGTTGAAAATCACAATGGCCAGATCGTTTGCGCAATCTATTCTTTTTGCTTTTTGTCAAGAAATAAACCAAATGCACAAACAAAATGATCTTTTTGCCTACATCATCTTTGCAGGGTTAAACTACAGTGATAAAAACTGTTTCCACAGACTGGAAAAATGCCTGGGCATTAAAGAAACTCAAATGCTGTTTGAATACATTTTTAGTACATTTATACCAGAAAAAAAGATGCGAAATTGAAAAGGTATGGCTTACCTTGCATTTAGTTAGAACCATATTCATTAATGATGGTTTCTTTCTAGGTAGCCATGTATCATGACATTTTGGCCTGTCTGTAATGGAGTGGGACGTACATTCATAATTCATCGATTTTTTACATACACAAAATATTCTCGTCATTGCAAAAACTGTCCGTAATAGGTTCACGGGTAGAGGCTGCTAGTTGTATACCTACCGCTGGTTGGAGAGGAGAATAAGGTTCTGGACGGCGGTTATGGTGGATGCTTCATTCTGACCAGTAACGAGGTGCCTATCTATGACCACATGCATGTTATCACATCCACTCGCTGCAATAACGATGGGGGAGAGGGCTGTTAATTTTACAGTAAATCATATCTGTATTACCTAATACCAAGAGTAGATAATAACACAGGTTATTATCTACTCTTGCTAATACTAAAACGGAATTTATGCAGAGTTTGCGCTTGACACAGGAGATGCCGTCATCCGTATCACATTGCAAATCCCTGTAGTATGGGTTTTACCCTTTTCAATTATGATGTATAACTACAAATTCTATAACGTATGCACTCACACACACAAATTACAAGTTGGATAAAATAGTTCTAGCTATATTACCACTATAGGTAGCGCCATGCTCTTTTATGAAGTCTTCTGTAACGATAGGGAGAATAGAGAAGTCCATTCCACGTGCTAGCTCAAAAACAGATGGCTGTAAGGAGAAAAAAATGGCTGTAAATTTCATCCAATATATTCATATGAAAAGTCCATCGTAGGGTTATCGATGTTGATTTGCTACAGGTTGCTTGATATCTGTTATAGACTACCTGTACTTACAGCAGTAAGGCAATACTTGGTGAAACTCCAAGTAGAGTTTGGTTTCTCCATAGCACAGCACAAGGCAGCCACTCCCATTCCTATGGCACAAATTGGTTCTACAAAGACACCAAGTCAATATAATTTCTGTGGAAAGAAACTGTTCGGCAACCACTATTTAAAGACAAGCAATGTAATCAGTGGGTCTGTAGCCATGCACTCCACATTTACATAAGCATAATATATTCCAGGGTTCTCCTCAGGCCTTTAACACATGTTGGGTCAGACCCATGCCCTTAACACATATCATTCACAGGCCCTCCTGCATCCGTCCAGAAATGGATTTTAACATATCTTCTGAAACTTCTGGGAAGAACCTTGTATTCAATCTAATGCTGCGATACTTCTATTATGCTGACATACATACTCTGTTGAGATATGAAATTGTGGATGACTGAGGCAAGATCCTTGCTATTGGCGAGATCATGAGCAGCACCCAGAGAATGGGGTATCAGTAGTACCTGGTAGCGGCGTGCTATAAAAGAATAAGAGAAGCAGCATTACTTTTGTGAGAAAACTTCCAACACAAATTCCTCACTCATTACCATTTGATTACAAATATCTTCATAACGAATTCTAAAACTGAGAAATTACTAAATAGTAAATGTGCATTTATAGGTTTCTTGGTCAATATCTTCAATAGATGCGTTGTTCAAGCAGAACCATTTCGCTTGCCTAAAAATAGCAAAAATAGTCAAATTCCCAGTATTGCAACAAATTATAGCCCTTATATAATAAATATTCATGCAAGATAAAATGAGCATAAGACAACCATTCAGACTATACAATAGCTATAGACATACCATCAACTGAACTTAGACTAATGGGAGTTGCAAAGGACTTTGTCTTGAAGTCTGCCAGCCATCGTCTGCCTGCTTCGTCTGTGCTCACAAACTCTGCTACCTTGCCCTGAGGAGATATAACATTTTATGATACACTATGTGATGATTCAGTCTACTGAGTACTGTTATAGTTTTCACTTTTGCTATTTCAATCGAATGATGGTTAATTTGAGCAAACCTGTTGAGTCGCCAAGTCTACATGGAATGCTGTACTTGCAAGGGTGAAGGACTTAATGAAAGACTGTGCAGAAACACCTATATGAATGACAGAAAATGTCCAGGTATAATTGATGCATTAGCCATTACTGTGAATATATCTGACAGTCAGATTATCCAATTAAAGTACCAAGATAAACAGGAATCAGCTTAGTATGGGTGCGGGCATTTGTCACTGAAGCTGGTGCGATGGAATAGCTCCTCTGCACTGCAGCTGTTATGAAAGTCTCAATGCCAAAACACTCTATGGTAGTAAAAATAATTGGCCATGGCTACGCGACCGGTTCCGGACGAGGAGCCGCTAGGCTACGCGTCCGGACATCCATCTCACACAGTGATCTTTCGACACATACATGCATGATTGCGCAACGGGACGCTCTGCTGATTGCCAAGTATGTGTGTGTGTGTGTGTGTGTATGTGTGTGTGTGTGTGTGTGTGTGTGCGTGACACACAGAGAGAGAGAGAGAGAGGGAATGTGTATATGTGTGTGTGTGTGTGTGCGTGTGTGCGTGTGTGAGAAAGAGAAAGAGAGAGAGAGAGAGCTGTGTGTGTGTGAAAGAGAGAGAGAACGAGAGAGGACGGATGAAAGGATAGACGGCAGCAGTGCATATATTGTATATTTACGGCAATCAGCAGAGCGTCCCGTTGCGCAATCATGCGTGTACGCAAGTCGCGCGATCACTGTGTGAGTGGATGTCCGGATGCGAAGCCTGGAGGCTAGGCGACCGGTTCCGGACGCGTAGCCAATGAGAAAATAATTTGCGTTTATTTGCCATATGATTATTTTATTATTGAAACTGACCGATGTCACGTGCTTGGTAACGTATCTTACTGTATTGTAGCTAACGCTATTTTTGTATTAACATGTTTTCTCTATGTAACTAATAGCACTCATCGTGTTAGTTATTTTTGTCAGTGTACCTTCAATTGCCGAGCTTAAAACAATCAAGCAGTTTGGCCTCTCATTATGATTAACTACGGGCGCAGACATATTGTGATGGTCCGTACGAAAAGGTGTATGCGGCTTTGCCTGCTACATACACATATATAAATATAAATATATATATATATATATATATTATTGCGACTATTAAAAATATTATATTCATATGTAAATTATATTCTCGGTCTAATCTTCCGGTGCGATACAACACTATGCGGTTTATGCGGGTTTTTATCTGCAGGAATAAACATGGCGCTGGCCGTAAACATAGGCAGTTTGTTTATTGAATTACAAATATCATTACATAGTAAAAACGTGATAAGTGTTATATACTTATGGCGACAGAAAAGTCATTACAGTTCGTGCGCATCTAGTGCACACATTATCTTATAGATTAGTGGAATACTAGTCATCTTTCACTTGCAGTTACTTAGACCACAGACACTGACATAACATAAGGCTATGCGGCGCGCTACTAGGCCTACTGTACTACTACTAGTACTACTAGTATATATACTACTAGCTCTAGTACTATAGCCCGCGGATCGCTGCCGCAGGGCTATAGCACATTCTGCCATAGATGTAATCTAAGCAAATGGTCCAACTGATGTGACCAAAAATTTATCCCCAAAACGTAAAATGATCGGGCTTTTTAACACTTATCTATCAACATGGACATCTCACCTATCTTTTTGAACACTTCCACAACTTTACACCAGGTATTTATGCTGTTATTCCTCAAAGTCTTAGCACTGAAGAGTCACGCGTGCACAGATAAGCATAGATACAATAATGTAACCCAAACCCAAGAGGATAGGGTTACAAAGTGTCCCTATCCTTTTCTGCGGAGGAATGCCCGAGTGAATCACTCGGGCCGGTTTGCTGGTGCGTTTTCAGATACTAGAACTTCCAAACTGGGTTTATTCTAAACAGGAACCTTTCTCCGCTATTCGGGAACTTACAATGTATCGCAATACTCTGTATTAAACTAATATAACCTGTTACAAAAATTCGAAGTGACGAGCGGCGAATATACTGAGCGCCATTTCTGTTGACCTGTGACGTACGCATTTCCCAATGCGCATAGCGATCGGCAAACGCAGCGCCCTCCGATTGGTCGGTGAATCCACTCTTCAAACCGAAGTACGTCACAGGTCAACAGAAATGGCGTTCAGTATATTCGCCGCTCGTCACTTCGAATTTTTGTAACAGGTTATATTAGTTTAATACAGAGTATTGCGATACATAGCAAGTTCCCAGATAGCGGAGAAAGGTTCGTGTTGAGAATAAACCCAGTTTGGAAGTTCTAGTATCTGAAAACGCACCAGCAAACCGGCCCGAGTGATTCACTCGGGCATTCCTCCGCAGAAAAGGATAGGGACACTTTGTAACCCTATCCTCTTGGGTTTGGGTTACATTATTGTATCTAACATAAGCAGAGCAACCGCATTTGAAAACAAAACACCAGTAGTGCTAAGACTTTGAGGAATAACAGCATAAATACCTGGTGTAAAGTTGTGGAAGTGTTCAAAAAGATAGGTGAGATGTCCATGTTGATAGATAAGTGTTAAAAAGCCCGATCATTTTACGTTTTGGGGATAAATTTTTGGTCACATCAGTTGGACCATTTGCTTAGATTACATCTATGGCAGAATGTGCTATAGCCCTGCGGCAGCGATCCGCGGGCTATAGTACTAGAGCTAATATACTACTTACTAGGGCTGAGAGTGTCTATGCCCCCCAGGGTACTGCCGGAACGTACCCTGGTACTATCTAATATGCCTGACCGTACCTCGCCTACTCCACTAACGAGTCTAGGGAGTTGCCTACGCCTACTCCCTAACCCTAACCCTAACCATATCAGATAGTTGCCAGGGTACGTTCAGGCATAGCCACAAGTTCCCTTCTTGCTTAACACTACGTTGGCGTACGTTGGTCTTACGCAGTGTAACAGTCGGAGAGCCTGGTCGGTTTAGTTCGGGCAGTACCCTGGGGGACATAGACCCTATGAGCACTACTAGGCCTAGTAGTAGTAGACTAGTAGTACTGTACAAGTCATTTTCGCAATGTGCGACATGTGCAAATGTGGACAGCTCTTATATCCTTGGGCCGAAACAGTCGGCCTCAGACAGTAAATTTTAGGCATTTTGGCCGTTAATTCATAGACTATAGTCACTATAGTAAATGAATACAAATTTTATTTACTGCCAAGACACTGCCGCCGGCCTTTGAAGTTTGAGAATGAATTTTGAAATAGTTTAGCATTGTTACTAATTATATGAATTGTTTAGTTTACAGGTCCAGGATCTGTTACTATTCATGAAATTGCTCTAAATACGTTTCTGGAACGAAACGGTATTTGGCGACGATCAAGAAGAGGGTGCGTATAAGCACATACATGAATCAAACCGGCTCGATGACATCATGGCTGCAGTGTTAGCATCGATAGACGTACTCCCGGTGGCAGGACTAAACGTGAGCAATAGCACGGAGCAGGACTTTGAATATGACGATGCAGTGTTCAGGCCACATGTCCACATGGCAGATAAACTGTGGGCCGTCGGTAGCCTCCTGCTCGTGTGTATCGTCGTCCTATTTGCCGTGTCACATTCGCAGATGTGGAAGTCACGATACTATGACGTGGCAACACCCGAGGGTGTCTTCAACCCTAACGAGATTGTTGACACGGAGAGCGTTGCAGGTATGCGTGTACGGGGGCATCAAAATGCTATTTTTAATTGCCACTACTTGATTTGTATTACAAGTGAAGAAATGGCCAGTTGCTAGCAGCTAAGTAGACCCGAGCAATAAACTCATTAGGAGAATGTGTACGTTTTTAATTCAAATATGCATGTACATGTTTTGGTTTCAGTGCTCATTCAGAAAAAGCTGAAATATATCAGACAGTTTAAGCAGAAGTGGCGAAATCGGCGACAAGCGAAAATGCAAGATTCGAGAAGTGCTGATGAGATAGCGGTGTTACTTCATTCCGGGATGGATGATGACGATGATGATGAGGAGGATGAGCTGTTTTCCATAAACCTCCTCAAACAGCTCTAGCATTGGTAGGAATTCTCATAACCTCTGATATCAACTTAGGGACCATCTTCGTAAAATAACCGCATTCGCCACTTATGTATATATTGTAAATCATCATAAAATGTCATTGCTTGGTGAATGAAAGCATAGCTGACCGCTATGAGGCAGTATCATAAGTATTATAAACAGTATAAGTACTATATGTTGTAGGTGAATTTCACTGTTATAAAGAGAACTGCTAATAATGAGGGTTACAGCAGCTCTTGGATCTGGCCGGATAGTTCCTGGCAGAACCCCAATTTTTCAGAGTTACAGTTTCAGCCAAATTGTCCGTCAGGTCTGAATCTCTACGCGAAAAATATGGCGTATACAGTAGTTGTCCAGAACTCTAACTTATTCCTAATTTTATTTCCGTTGCAAGAAACATCTTACTGGCAGGCAATTATAGGTTTAGCATTATACTTCTTGCCTAATTGAACTCCATGAATATCTAAAATTACCTCTATTAAGGGAGATTTTCTCTTGCACTGAAAGCAGTGTACTCATACACCTAGGAAGCATCTTGTACTTAGAACTTCTAGCATAGTCTTTACCTGCCTTGTGCATTGTCATGTTGATTTTCAGTTAAGGTTCCTGTTTCGGTTCCGGCTGGAACTTTAAAATTCAGATCAGAATCAAAAGTTTTACAGCGTAATAGTAAGGTCTTTTTGGCACAATTACAGGCCTTTAAACTTATATATGGTGGAGTCTTTTGAAATAAGTGTGTGACACTTGACTATCTAGATGCGACTGAGTGTACTTATTGATGAGATGAAAAATACTGATGAATTTTATTCTGTGTCTGTGCCAAATCCTGATGCATGATTACATCTTGATTGGTCTGCTGCATCTTTGTGAGTTTAATGTACAAACTGTGTCAGGTTGAAGAATTTGCTGCTGCCTACTGTGCAGTGTAAATCAAATATAGAGCGTTAGTACTAGAGCTGCAATGAAATGCCTAATCCACGATACAATATATATCACGATATTTGGGCCATAATACATTATGTATTAAAACATGGTACATAATATGTGCAGTTATTAAACCTTAGTAATGCTCATAGGGTCTATGTCCTTCAGGGTACTGCCGGAACGTACCCTGGGTACAGTCCGGTATACCGGAACGTACCCTGGTAACTATCTGATATGGTTAGGGTTAGGGAGTAGGCGTAAGCGACTCCCTAGACTCGTTAGTGGAGTAGGCGAGGTACGGTCCGGCATATTAGATAGTAGGGGCCGGCAGTACCCTGGGGGACATAGACCCTCTCAGCTGTAGTAATACGATTGGCTGAAATACGTAACAATGGTCAATCATCTTTCTGAATACAGCATCTGCACATTCCTGTTATGTACGTTACTTTTGGGAAACGTTCCATTTCACGGGAATAAAATCAAAATTTGTGGGCAGTGATTAGACCGTGAATATGGCATTGTCAAATCACCATGCTCCTTTTATGTAAGACGAAAACATAGACGATACACCCGACTGAGATTTTGACAACATCACAAAGGCAGTAATTTAACATGGAAGGTTAAATTTTATTTTAAAGTACCAATTTCCTTTTGGCATATGGTGGTGTATTGATGCTCACATGAATCTGTGTTATGAAGCTGTATCGTGATTTGTAGCCTAGACATTGTATCGCGAATAATCAAATCATGATTAATTGTTGCACCACTAGTAGGTAGTGTGCCATATACATATCAGTGACAGTATCTGTCAGAGGTAGGGGACAGTGATTTAATGGCGAATGCTTCCTAGTAATGTGCTGTGTAACTCGCCGAGTGTGCCGATGCAAGCGACTGGCTACCATTTGGCGAAAAATGTCGCTGGCGGCATGGGCAGTATTTACCCGTCATTTCCAGTTGGATCACGACATCTTTATATGCCGCATGTTTCTTAGTGCGATTGCTGTATTTCGGCAGTGTAACGTCAAACAAAACCGGCCTCTCCATCCACATATCTAGCAAAATGCTTGCTTTCTCATCACTCCAGCTTGTTGCTGTGAGCGTAGACATATTGAAATATCACGTGATGAGATGGTGCTCGCTGATTGGTCGGACGAAAATTTGTCATCGTTTCAAGTCGCTGCCTACCTGCACACATGCGATTTAGAAGCGATTTCGGAGCGACGAGTTGCTGAAAATCAAACATGTTTAATTTCTTGTGACTCGTCGCAAGCGACCAGAATCGCAGTCGCACGTTCCCGCAGATCTAGCGATTTCTCATGCGACTCGACTGCAATTCTAGAATCGTAGCCGAGTCGCATGAACAAGTCGCAAGCCTGCGCGGGGCTTTATCAGCTGTACACAAACTTCAAGAATGCGTCCTTCTGATTTCTCTTTGAGGTTGTAGTATGGAGCTTTCAGAGCATTCAGGTTCTCTTCAGTGCAAGCAAGAGAAATCCGCTCATTTGTTGATGACGTAACAAGAATAATGCGCGGCATATACGCAGACTATGCATGTTCCGTGTTTAAGTTGTGATTAATTGTTAAGATTGTTAATTATATCGGTATTACTTGTATTTTATATTGCTATATTTTTGTATAAAATCCTGTGTCAAACTATAACCTGTTTTTCATTTTACTATGTAGTTACCAACAGATGGCGCCACGAATGTTCCAATGTTTGTGCGACCGGAATTTTCAATGTGGCTACCGTCTAGTAGTAGCAGTATCAACGTGAGGCATTTGTAAAACGCATTTCTTTATTCTAGAATATAAACAGTAAAACGCAGTGAGAAAGTGGGTGCGCATTTAAAAAAAACTCGCTCTCAAGTGATGTACTAAATCTATAGACGCCCAGTTTGACAGATATTTCGATGTTCTTTATCGGTCGGTCACCTTTATATCCTTTTTTACCAACTATCACGATTTTTCTGAATTGAATTTTCATGCTTCGCCTTCTTCGCGCAGATGACAGTAATCTCATCTTGGCATTGTACCCATGCAACCCGTATACTGAACTACACTGTATATAGGATAAATATAGGTTTCGCATCTAATGTTCCATTCATACAACGACTACATTCATTCCCGGTCCGCTAATAGGGTGTACCATTGTGTGACTCGGTACTGTTGGGGGAATAGACTACCTGTTTGTAGATGTTCACATTAGTGCAGATTTGCCTCCGCGGGGGCGGGACAGTAGTTTTGGGCGAGTCAGCGTGACAGAAACTGCATAGTGTCTGTAAAGCACGCGCGTGCATTTTATAGCAATTAGGTTAGGTTATTAGTTTTACAACAAGCCGCTATGTTACACTAAATTCAAGACTACGCAATCCTAATCTCATATAATGTTCTGAGCAGGGTTACGAATTCTGAGTTTATTGATGAGCGTTTCATCGTCGTAACAACGCCCAAACCGCGTGCGATGTTAAGCGGCTTATGAAACTAGACATCGGCATAAAAATATTAAACCGCTATACGAGTGCTCGGTGCTGCGCGCGTGTAACAGGGAACTATAAGCAGTAACGGCATCCCCGCAGAGTATAGATATTATCATGACAGATACAGTCGCAACTACTATAGTGGCTGTATTCTTCAGGTCGTGCGCACAGCTGGACGATTGACCGTGTATTCTATATATGCGTTCAGGTCGAGCCGCGTTCGCTGGTTTACATGTAAAACTGCGATGACACGAATACGCGCGTATCTTTTTAGGTCGCCAGTTTTGTTCGTAATTGTACCATTTGTGTGTGACTCGGACTTGAAACCGGCCACTGTGCGAACGAAATGTGTCTTACATGCTCGCGGGGTGTTTTTCGTTCTCTCTGTCCGTCGCAAATTCACTTAACTTCTTGCTACGACCAAACCATTGGTTTTAAAGCGCTATAAGCGATCGAGTGCACTGAATTTAGGTCCATCGCAAATGCCGTAGCAATGAAATGCTAACTAGGCTACCTTGGGCCTGTCTAGAGTTCGTACATTCCTATTGGCAGATGTTTATTTGTAGTTGTGTTGCGGCGTTCCCCCCCCCCGTCACATACAGATACCAAGTGCCGCTGGGTGGGTCTCCTCAGTTCGTACATACGTAATTAACACTGATACCCCTTTTCGCTTGATCAGGATTCTAACGGTTTAGAGATTGTCATCATCTGGAGAAGTATATATACCTATACTTAAGCCTCCAACATGAACATGAGTATCGCATATTATGTGATTATGCCTTTAATGACGAGTGAAATCGCGTGGTGACGAGTTTTGTCGTCGGGTTCGCTCTCGGTTCGTCCTCGCGTCCGACTGCCCGAGAAAGTTTTGCTATGACAATATATTTCTACATTGTGTGGGCGTATTCACATTTGCAAATTCACGTCTTGCGAATTCATCTGGGAGCAGATTCGCGCGTGTATTCCACGTGCGTGTATTTTGGACTTGAGCCAACCCTATACGAAAAGGACTGACGCAGATTTTGATCTTTCCGCGGGTAAATACCGAATTGTGGGCTTTGAGTAAAATCGGCACCAAGACAAAATCCTTGACATCAAAATTGTCACATACATATATACTCTTCAGGATCTTCGTCGTCACGCCGATCAAAGGCTGACCGTGCACGCACGCACTCGCGCACGCACGCACGCACACACCCACACACATAATACAAAACACTTGCGCGCGTCTGCTTACAAAGGCAACGTCGAGATCCCCCGCCCGCGGCCATCTCCTCCGCCCTCTCTTCGCGTCGGCTCCACTCCCCGCCGCACCGCGCGGACACGCCTCGTCGGCTTGTCTCCTACGGGGCGGGCGAAGAGAATGACTCGTTTCGACTCATCCTCTAACAGGTTTCTGTGTTGCACGCACGCCTCGGGCGGCAATCGTCTAAGAAGGAGCACGAAGGGCGAGCGCGTCTGTAGCGACATGCGGGCGCTAGCAAACACGTTTACGAGGACGTCATGCCGATGATGCGAATGCAGGAATGTGAGCTGCTGTCGGGGTGGTTACGTTTCATTATTATTTACGTCGTGTTGTTGTATGCGGGCCGGTATAGATGTATGCACATAGCTGTAGGCGAACATTAGTCGTAGCTGATAGTTGTTATTCCAAGAAGTCTGTGGGATCGTGATTCGGTTAGGTGCGCGCGCGTTCGTGGGATGATGATTCTGGAAAGAGGATGTTAGATGGAACTGTTCTAAGTTCTATGATATTGATGGTAAATAATAATCCCGCTGTAAAACACGCTACGACCCGCTAGAGGCGTTCGTGCGTGCGTGGATCGGAAGAGCGGCATGTATTGTGTGTGTGCGTGTGTGTAAGATGTGTGTGTGTGTGTGTGCGTGCGTGCGTGCGTGCGTGCGTGCTGTGTGTGTGTGTGTGTGTTGCGTGCGCGCGCGCGTGTATGCATGTCTTGTGGTTTTTTTACCAATGAATCACCATATTTTGCTTCGACACACACCGTTCTCACACCTTGGCTGAGATCGTCTTGATACAGTCGAATGATATAATATTATCGGGGCGTAACATTAGCCCGATGATTATACACTTAACGCGTTCTGTCTCTTACCTGCGTGCATGACTCATCAGCCAGCTCCCGCCTAGCTGATCCATGACGCTGTTTCTGCAGGAGCGGTTACTGAACGCAACATCTCAGACCGAATAGATACGAGATAACAACCCGCTGTAAGAGAATGCACGATATGTGCGACGTCAACGAATACGAATACGCATTTACAATAAACGATAAACGATTGTTTAAAATTTACAATCATAGAGTATTTGTTTTATTATTATAAATTCGTATTATACACTGTATATAACAATTATATGTTACACACTCAGCAATGTATTAGTTTGTTTATAAATCAATTATGATGTCATGTTCGTCAATGAGTCATGAAAAATATCTTTGAAAACTACACCACTTGTAAGTATCTCCAGGTTAATCGTTTAAAATAAATCCCAATATTTGTCATCGTTTGATTTCGCGATTATATATCTATGTATATCTATACACAATTATTTTATGTACAATAACTTAATTATCTGTGAAGTTAAAAATACACCAATACAAGACCAGCATCATAATCATATTTTCAGAAGTGTATAATATCAAGAGCGTATAAAGAGGTAGGAGCTGATCAATAATACTGCAAAAGAATCGTCAAAATAAAAGCGGGAAAGTTATTAATTCGACTAATACTGCAACATGGTTTCAGCATTTCACCGTCTGTACGCTCTCCTTTATACGCTCTGATAAGATATATCTACATTATGCACTCCTGATCTTTAAACAGCCTGTTCTGCTAGACATCTAATGACAAATACGACATACGCAT
>NW_014577448.1:29079-35253 GCF_000485595.1 Priapulus caudatus
CTCTACTCTACTCTCTCTCTCTCTCTCTCTCTCTCTCTCTCTCTCTCTCTCTCTCTCTCTCTCTCTCTCTCTCTCTCTCTCTCTCTCTCTCTTTTGCTCGCTCGCTCGCTCGCCCTGTCCTCCCTTTATATCTCACGGGCTTGTCAGCGTATGGGCATGGGGTAAATCAACCGTGTAGCGGCATTAGTGAACGCGCGTTTCTCATTAGGGCACAGGTGGCATGCCGTACGGAGGAGACAGGTGGCCGCATTCACCGTGTTCCGGCGACAATACGTGTCCGCGGCATGCGGACCGACGGAAGAAGCTTCTCAAGTAACACAACCCTAGAGACTCCGCCAGCAGCAGCTGCTGCGTGGTACGTAGATGCGTGTCGATCTAAGCTATACAGCGTACAGATCGCGATTAAATCGGCCTTTATAAGTAGCAGGTGAAGCCTACGCGGGTACCGTGTAAGCATGTTAACGGAATTATATATATATATATGCAATCCTGCATCTGAGGTTATTGCATAACGCTTAGAAGCGCGCAGTTGTCTGAACGCCGCTTGTCTGAAGCGCCAAAAACATGTTGTCTATCTCGCAAACTCCAATTTCCTCGACTGATATCTTCGATTTTAAACAGGTATAGTAAATACAACGTTTAGAACTCGACCGGGTGGGAAATTGGCAGCTGCTCATTTGACACAAAGCAACACAACGTCCTGAGACTGACAGCAATTCATGTGTATATACACCTATCTTCACTCGCATCGCGAAATCATAACACAGTAACCGGTAGTTCTATACGGCTCATTCTAGTCCTACTAGCTGTCGCCTTTCGTCACCATGGTGACATCGTGTGCTCCGCGGGTGATCGCGGATGCGACAGGAGTTTGCGTCCGTCGATCGCTTGGCGTCCGTCTCCAATGGAGTGCGTCAACGATGTTTATCCTATCTATGTGAGTACACGGCTATCGGCTGCCTCTGCTGCCCGACGTGGAACGAATGGCTTCTCCTCACGTCGGCGCGCGCGCGCGGTCCGTCCGGGTACGCGGCGCGCGACAGTAGCGGCCTCTCGTGCATGCCCTGGTAGTTCTTCGGTACGTCGTGCGTGGGCGGCGGTACGTCTCTCGACAGGTAACCGGTGGGTTGCGGTGAAGGGCGGTGGTGCTGAGGGGTGGCGCGGGGAGAAGGGCGGTCTCCACTGTAGCTACGGTCCTGGTGCTGGGGGGTGGTACGTGGAGAGGGGCGGTCTCCGCTGTAGCTACGGTCCTGGTGCTGGGGGGTGGTACGGTGGGAGGAGCGCTCCCCACTGTAGCTACGCTCGTGTTGGTGCATGGCAGGGGAGGGCGTGCGGTGGTCCAGCGAGCCGTAGCGCTCCGGGTATGCACGATGCCCTGCCCGATCCTCGTTGTCGCGCTGCGAGCGCCGCTGCAGCGCCCCATGGTCGAACTCGGCGTTCGTGTAGCCGACGGGCGGCATGGCGGCGGAGTCCTCCGCAAGAGGGGGCATGCGTTCGCGACCGTACCCGCGCGGATCGTCGCGTGGGGGCGACACCGTTGCGAACGCGGGAGTCGACTGCGCCCACTGCTCGCGGCGGTGGCGCTGCAGGTTCGGCGACCCCTCGTGGCCTCTCGCCAGCCGCGCCACGTCGCTCTCCTGCCGCCGCAGTCTGACGCCAGGTGGCGCATCGTGGGAATCCTCGCGGGGTCGCGACCTCGGCTCTGCGTCGCCGGCCGAATACGGCAACCTATGCTTCGACGATCGCTCGTGTGGTGGCGACCTCTGGTGGGCCTCTTCGTGGAACGATTGGCGAGCGTTGCGCGGCTGCACCGGATTGTACGGTGACCTTTGACCCGAGGACGACTCCTGCACCTGTTTGTGTTGTGGAGGTCTGTCTGGGCGAGGTTCGTACGAAGGCATTCGTGCGGAGGGATCGGCGTCGTAGGGCGTCCATCGCGGCGGGTCGTGGGGAGCGCCCCTAGCGGGCTCCGTCTCATACGGTGGCCGGCGTGGGCTGGGTGTGGCGTGCTGCTCTTGCCTCTCGTATCTGCTCTCCGATTGCTGGAACAGCGACTTCTTCGCGGGCGCGGCTTCGTGCGGTGATCTTCTAGCTATGTCTGGTTCGTATGTTGATCGCCTAGCTATGTCTGGTTCGTATGCCGATCGTCTAGCTATGTCTGGTTCATACACTGCTCGGCCAGTCACTTCTTTCTCGTATGCTGATCGACTGGTTACGTTTGGCTCGTACATCGAATGGCTATTTTTGTCTGGTTCGTACATCGATCGGCTAGCTACTTCCGGTTCGTACATCGATCGGCTAGCTACTTCTGGTTCATACGAGGATCTCACTTCTGTCTTGCGTCTTGAGTCATGTGGTAGCGTGCGAGAAGAAGACTCCAAGCCGAACCTCTGCGGGCTTTGTCCACGTGGCTCCCATTGCTTACGAGTGGGTGACGTATGGCTCTGCGCTCGTCGTAGTGGCGACATCTGGCGTTTGGTGTCTACATCGGGCGGCGACGAGCGACGGGCAGGTTCGCGTGGCTCCCTCACGGCATCGGCCGCCTTACTGGGGTTCGAACTACGAGCCGACTGCATGAAGTAGGCATCCTCCGCTTGCCGCTTGTTCACTTCAGCCGGCTGGTTGACATCCTTAGTGCGAAAGATGCCCGTGTCGTCTAGTTTCTCGACCATCTCCTTCCACTTGCGTTCCCTCAGCTGTTCCCGTTTGTCGGGAGAGTCGCGCATCTGCAAGCTGTCGTCGTTACGCGGGACGCCCGAGTCGATGCTCTTTGTCGGGCTGGGCGCCCCCTGGCGGCCCCTGTAGGGACGCACGCGGATTCCGTCACTGTTGTCATGGGCGCGCACGCGAATGCCCGCGCCGGCGTCGTTATGGTTACCATTCGGCAGTTTCCGGTGCGCGTCGGACGGTTTCGTGTACATGAAGCCGTCGTCGCCGACGAATACTCGATTTTCGTCGTCCGAGTGGTGACCGCTGTCCCGCTCGTCTCCGCCACCAGCGCCCTCTGTCATACCGAAGTGGTATACGCCAATCTTGGTCGCATCCCACGCCGCATCGCGCGGCTGCTGCGTCGGCGGCGACTCGACGGCGCTGCCGCTGCCGACGCCGCTGCTCTGTCGCTCGTGCACGGCGCTACGGCGGCGGCCGTCGACGGTCTCCTGCTGCGTGGGCACGTGCACGGCATTCGGGCCGACGATGTTCAGCTGCAGCGACTTGCGGTTCTCCGCTTCGCGCACGTCGCCATGGCAACGCCGCCAGGTGTCGTAGTCCTTCGGCGGCAGCAGGATCGGCTGCATCTCGCGACTCTTCAGCTTCTGGCGCAGCTCGATGGAGAGCGCGTCCATGAGCGTGCTCATCTTGTCGTTGGGCATGTAGACGTGGTCGCGCGTCGGGTAGTGCGCCATCCCTCCCTCTCCTCCTCCTCCTCCTCCTCTCGGGACTCCCCCGCGTTGCTCGTATTCCTCGCTGCTCCCCGGGGAGCTACCCGTGCTGTGGCCGTCGACAGGGGGCGCCCGGCGCTGCTGCCTCTGCGGCTGCTGTTGCTGCTGACTCGGCAGCAGGCCCTGCGAAACGAGCTTCGCCTCTAGGATTTCGAACTTCTGCTGGTTGTCGGGTTTCGCGATCAACTGCTGCAGATGCCCGCCCAGCAGCGTCGCCGTCTCGACGGAATCGCAGCGGTAGGAGTGCACGTGCACGGGGCACTCCGTCTCCGGGTTGTAGATGAGCAGGATGCAGGAGACGACGTCATCGTGCGGCGGCGGGCTGTGGTAGACGCACGTGATGCAGTGGTCGGGAATGAAGTACTTGATGCTCTCCGCCTTGCTGCGATTGCTCTTCTTCGGCACGACCTGCACGATCTTGACGCCCTTCTCGCTGATCTGCAGCGTCACCTTCGATATGTCGTCGTTGTTGTCGGTGAGAAACTGCTCGACGATCGGCCGAATGAATTCCTCGCCGCGTAGCCCGCGCGCCTCCTTTGTGCCCATGAACCACACGTAGTACTGCGACTTCTTGACGGATTTCTTTGCTCGGAACGCCATGATGATCGTCGTGAGATCAAGACGCGATGTGTAGCGGTCACGGACTGACCAGTGCTGATCGTTGCGTGAGTTTTCCGACGATACTCTGTCGATCACAGCATAGCGGGTTGACGGAGTGGGTCCACGCACGCGTAACGACCGCTGGTATATAGCGTCCGGCTACGGACGCAGACGCACACAACACACACAAATACGAGGGCTGCCTGGCCGTACACTGTTCACACTGACGACCGGTGACAGGGACAAACACGAGGTGGTTGCTATCGCGCGGGTAAACAGATATCCGAATGTCGACTGCGGCAGCAGCAGATGTTACGGCGTAGCGTCGCGCAGCGTGTGTGTCCCTTCGTCTGCGACGGGCGTCGCTCAGTTAGCACGATAAATAGCATCGAAGTCGTTTGCGCCAACGACGCGCGCGTTAGCCAATCAGAGCGCGTCGCTTCGCATACCTGTGTCAGCGCTTGCGCCCGCCCCCGACACGCTAGACTGGCTCTATTCAGCCGCGAGAGGCATTACCTGATCGTGGTGAAAAACGCGGAACGCAGCGAGATAGACATGCATATATATATATATATATATATAAGTGCGTGCGTGTGTGTGTGTGTGTGTGCGTGCGCGCGCGCGTGTATGCTATGTTCTTGTGGTTTTTTTACCAATGAATCACCCTATTTTGCTTCCGACACACACCGTTCTCACACCTTGGCTGAGATCGTCTTGATACAGTCGAATGATATAATTATTATCGGGGCGTAACATTAGCCCGATGATTATACACTTGAACGCGTTCGTCCTTACCTGCGTGCATGACTCATCAGCCAGCTCCCTAGCTGATCCATGACGCTGGTTTCTGCAGGAGCGGTTACTGAACGCAACATCTCAGACCGAATAGATACGAGATAACAACCCGCTGTAAGAGAATGCACGATATGTGCGACGTCAACGAATACGAATACGCATTTACAATAAACGATAAACGATTGTTTAAAATTTACAATCATTAGAGTATTTGTTTTATTATTATAAAATTCGTATTATACACTGTATATAACAATTATATGTTACACACTCAGCAATGTATTAGTTTGTTTATAAATCAATTATGAATGTCATGTTCGTCAATGAGTCATGAAAATATCTTTGAAAACTACACCACTTGTAAGATCTCCAGGTTAATCCGTTTAAATAAATCCCAATATTTGTCATCGTTTGATTTCGCGATTATATATCTATGTATATCTATACACAATTATTTTATGTACAATAATCTTAATTATCTGTGAAGTTAAAAATACACCAATACAAGACAGCATCATAATCATATTTTCAGAAGTGTATAATATCAAGAGCGTATAAAGAAGGTAGGACAGCTGATCAATAATACTGCAAAGAATCGTCAAAATAAAACGGGGAAAGTTTATTAATTCGACTAATACTGCAACATGGTTTCAGCATTTCACCGTTGTACGCTCTCCTTCTTTATACGCTCTTGATAAGATATATCTACATTATGCACTCCTGATCTTTAAACAGCCTGTTCTGCTAGCATCTATGACAAATACGACATACGCATATACGCTTTCCTATGATACTATTTGTCATAGGAAGATTCTTCCTATGACAAATATTGTTGTATGTGTTGTGCGCATCAATAGGAGTTTAGCAGCGCTATTATGAACGCAAGCAGTGAATTTCAGCTGTAAAGCGGAACGAAGTTGACTCGCCAATATTTGTCATAGGAAGAATCTTCCTATAACAAATAGTGTCATAGGAGAGCGTATATGCGTATGTCGTATTTGTCCTAGATGCTAGCAGAACATGTTGTCTCTATTACCTCTATAGACAACTCTATAGAGCACCACTAGCTAGCACATCTATAGAGTTGTCTTGAGATAGCGTGTACACGATTATTGTTAGCATTTCGACTACGTATTTATATTTGCACAAGCCGTATACGACATCGTCTCTATATAGTTCACACGTATTACTGCAAGCGATACTACACCGTCTGGACTGTTTACAGAGATCAGTGAGTATGCTATCAGTAAATCTACAACGCCGGCTGTATTGTATTCTCTCCCGCTCTCTCGCGCTCTCTCTCTCTCTCTCTCTCTCTCTCTCTCTCTCTCTCTCTCTC
>NW_014577448.1:43305-51046 GCF_000485595.1 Priapulus caudatus
TCTCTCTCTCTCTCTCTCTCTCTCTCTCTCTCTCTCTCTCTCTCTTTTCTCTCTCTCTTTTCTTTCTCTCTCTCTCTCTCTCGCTCGCTCTCTCTCTTTCGCTCTAGCTCTCTCTGCTCTCTCTTCTTCTCTCTCTCTCTCTCCTCTCTGCATGGTCTCTCTCTCACTGGACCGTACCCAGGGTACGTTCCGGCAGTACCCCGGGGGACATAGACCCTCTCAGCGATACTTATAATGCCCCGGTCTCTGCTGTCCCAGGTCTCTGTTGCCCCGGTCATTGCTTTCATGCCTATGTTTACGCTATAAGGGGATATATAACACTTGTGATCCGAGTTATATAACACTGCACATTACCAGTAGTAATAGAAACATCAAATTATACAGACAAATACAGCTTGAGACCAACAGATTAACGTTACCAGGTAAAACTAAAACCGATTACTCGAAGAAAAATCTTCGTTTTTTTGTTGAGTAACAGTCGATGAAACACAGTTGGACTTTCCAATAAAACTACGGCAGGAATATTAATGCGTCAAGAGCACATAGAGAGTGGATCGTAGTTGTACGTGTGAATGAGGCGTGTTTGCGAATGGAGAACCGTGACCTTCTGCCTCTCTGTACATGCTCTTGTCTTGTTCTCCGGCCGCTATAGTGGTCATTACATTCGTAGTTTTACCTGCTCCATCATGATCGGCTGCTATAACGACGCTCTGCTGGGCGAGTGTGCATGCCCACCGCATGTAACGGCACGCCATGTATATCAACGCCCTGAGAGCAACAATAGATTTCTTACGATAGAATGCGGAATCTGTGGAATAAGGTAAGGGGCGATGAAGGGAGGAAGCCATATATAGAGGAGATGTGATGGGAAGCAGTGATAGGAAGGGGTGATGGGAGAGGCAGTGATAGGAAGGGGTGATGGGAGAGGCAGTGATAGAAGGGGTGATGGAGGAGGCAGTTATAGGAAGGGGTGATGAGGAGGCAGTGGTAGGAAGGGGTGATGAGGAGGCAGTGATAGGAAGGGGTGATGGGGGAGGCAGTGATAGGAAGGGGTGATGGGGAGGCAGTGATAGGAAGGGGTGATGGGAGGCAGTGATAGGAAGGGGTGATGGGGGAGTATGATTGGGAAGGGGTGATGGGAAGAGGTGCTTGGGTGGGACAGGGCGATGGGGAGGCGGTGAGCTAGGGAGAGTGATGGGAGAGGGGACAAAGGTGATAAGGAGGAGATGACGCGGAGTTGCTACTGTAGGCTATGTTCAATAACGCATGCGCATCCACGTACACACACCAAGCACCCTGTTCTACTTTTATGATATTTCTCATTTCAAGGATGAGCTCTGTACGCGCGGTTGTTTTCTAGCAAGCTCTGATCGTAAATACCGTTCCTTAACATCAATGGTCGCCGTTGTTCACAGATACGGTGGAGTATTTCCTGATTAGCAAGAACGCTAAATGAATATAAGTCAACGTTAGCTATAGACCCTCCATGAGCAAAGCTTGAGCAAAGCTCGAGAGCGAGCATAATTAACTATAGTAATCGTATGGGGAAGTCATACAGTAAGATACATTTTAACTTTAATATATAATATACAGCTATGTGTTTTATTCTCATATATACGTTCTATTTTCGCATATGAGGGCGCACTGACGCCTATTACCATATCCAGACGCCGTGTATAGATTATGTACGTACTCGAAACGCCAATAACTTATTACTGTACTGTAGTAAAGTTGTATAATCACTCTAAAGGCGTTTACCTGGATCTAGTGTGCTTGTGTGAAACCGTGTGCGTAATATTACGTTACTGGACTTGCTGACTTCGGAGCTGCTATATAGTTTCGAAACTATATTTTAAGGGTAGCCATAGGTGACAGATTACACCCTTCAAGGTTTCCGGGGCGTGAAAATCAGCTATACTATACAGAAACTTCCAACCTGTACTGCAAGTGGTCCTGTAGAATAGGACGTGAAAATTTTTTCACCATTAATAGTATAGAATAATGGTTAACTGGACAAAAAATTGTGTATACAACAAGTATTTATTTGATGTACCCAGAACCAGCGTATGGCGAATTTTTTCATAACCGTGTATGTGTCCTAACCTCATGTAATTCACACCACGAGCGGTATTTTAGCCACGTAGCCCTACTGAGAAGTCTTATGTCAAATGGTGACGCAGTGTATTACAGTAATTACGTCACAAACCGATGTGAACAAAGGCGACATTTTTCGGACGAGTCACGTTTTCCGCGTCGGTTTGTGGCGATAACGTGACTACAAACCTGAATTGTATAATTCCACAAATTGTAAGACCGCAATTTTCGCCCAAAAAACTCGACGTGTGTACAAACTACTCATTTTTGTGGACCAACGATCATTCGCGGAGTATCATTAACCGGTAACGCCTACACTCTGGTTCGACCTACAAAACTATCACGTTACAAGCATTCCTGACCTTATTTAGAACGTCACGATTTTTTTCCCTCGGTACGTGGACGTCATGTGATTATAGAGGCTACGTTCTTGGCCCTTTTGGTCCGCGTACTTAAATCTCTCGGCTCCCGCACTGACTCGTCGTTTCTTTAAAACGAAACGCAAAAATACGCAGACAGACACGCTTAGCAACGCAGCAAATAACGACGTAACAGGTTGGATCAGAAAATTACCACACGTAATATGGCCAGGCTGGGGATGGGAAAGTTCGATCGCACGCATACAGCAGTGTATAAGATTATAATTTCTATGGGAAAACAGGTTCACATACGGGTAATCATGCTCGCCGTGATACGCATGCGTATCATTTGTGCTCATCATCCGGTTTATCTGGGAATTACTTGTTTCCGTGAATGATTTTCGAACCATTATATCAAAATGCCTGCTCTTGCATCTTGGGGGGCGACGAATCAGGTATATGAATGTATATCAGTTATAGACTATATAGTAGAAGAATGTAGGGTAACCACTTGTAAACGCATTATTTTAAATGCGGTATTATCACACCATATCTACATGTCTGCGCCCTTGTATCAAGTGATGACCAGCCAAGGGAGAACACACCCACGGGTGGCAGACGAGGCTCAACGCCAATACAGTTCCCGTATAAAGAGGGATTATATATAGAGGATAAATTATCTATATAAAATGACTCTAATCGCTACGAATCGCGGGTGCATGAACGTAATCTGAAGCAATGTCGCCGTAGTCATTGACGTCCCCAGTTGCTCGCTGAGGAAACCTTCTGGCCCCGCGTTGATTAAATTATATACCTCGCGTCGATGGCCGCAGACCTTTAGCTGCTAGAACACACCGATGTCGGCCGCCTGATTTCTCACCTTCATCTACCGAACTTACGAAGCATTAAATTACTGGTTTGACTCTGGTTCCGGATTCGACCAATGTCGATTTATAGTGAATCAGGCGCGATAAGAGACCCGCCGTTAATTCACCCCTTGCAGTTGTTACCTGACAACTATATGCATTATTCAATTTAGCGACCATTTTTACAAAATCGGCCTTGGCAACGAAATCGCACTGCCAATATAGCTGCAGTGCTAGAAGGAATGCGGCGCGCTCGTATAGCTAGCCTAGGGCACCGTTGCAGACCAGTACGTGGCCTCTCTTGGACTATTTAACCAAGTTCAATTCGCGTGAAGAGATCTCGTAGCGGCCTCTAGTTGACAAGTGCGGTGACTTGCCCTCCGCATTTCAAGCCGGAGCACGCGAGCATAATGTAATATATAATTATAGTTTCACCTTGCCAAATTAAAGGACGGCACTTGATGTATTAGGTGCCGATCTGTATCGGTATAGATATATGTGTACGCAGCTGTCGTATTACCTTGAGCGTGCGTCTATTCTATAGGTAGGTACTCACTCATGCAAGTTTGGCTACTCGTGTTCGCCTGTAAAGCACGAGCTGGTTTTTGGCATTTTGCTAAAATATATAGTATAACTATATATACTATATATATACACTATATATATTAGTGTAAGCGTGCAACAGTGGAGCCGCGAAAGCAATGGCGGCTGGCAGCGTAGGATTTTGGTAGCGTTGCACGTAGGATTTGGACGGAATTTACAGGAAACTGTCGGCAATAATAGGTGAAAGAGAGTATAGAAACATTAAGAAGTTGGTAGTAAATAGATTTCGTATTTAGTTAGCATTATATTTTATTGAAACGCTGTAATATGAACGCCTGTAATATGAGAGACGCTGTCTATTATGTACGTGTGTGATTATGTATATATATATATATCTTAATGCGCTCACGTATGCGTGCACCCACAAGAGAGAAGAGCAAACTTCTATCTTCGACCACGTATCACGTTGGTCCGTCAGAAAACCCGAAATGTCTGTTTCGGCTGTTGTCTTCTGAGACTGAAATTCCATCGTTGTTATAGACTGACGTGATGGCCTCGTGACCGGTCCACCGACGACTAGACTGAGCTCTGTAGCAGCGACGGCGGTGACAGGGTGTCAGTCGCGACAGCGGGGGTACATTAATGACAAGTTGCGTCGGCGGTGACGAGCCCTGACGTGCCGCAAGGTCAACGATCGGGTTGACATGGGGCGTAACGGTGCCGTGTGCACGTGTGGCCCCCACGCTGTGAAAGTGACAGGAGTAGGGGGAATTGTGCGCGCGCACGCACATACGCCCTCATGCGTACACGCACGTACGTGCATAGACATATCAATACCGTCGAAGTCAAATGAAATGGTTGCCGTTAATAGACCTTTTCATTTTTACCTGTATGCCGAACAATCACGGGGTTCGTGACGGATAAATTTTCGGCGTTATTTTTGAAAGGCCAAGCGCGACTGCGAAAATCTTATTGTATTTTAAATTCGAGGGCACCCTGATACCGTGCCCAGGCATTTAAATTCACGCCAATATTTGCTCGAAAGTAAAAAAATTCTCACGACCTTCCTACGCAGGCATGTATAGTTACTACTGCTCATAGGGTCTATGTCCCCCAGGGTACTGCCGGAACGTACCCTGGGTACGGTCCGGTATACCGGAACGTACCCTGGTACTATCTAATATGCCGAACCGTACCTCGCCTACTCCACTAACGAGTCTAGGGAGTCGCCTACGCCTACTCCCTAACCCGAACCCGAACCCTAACCCTGATCCTAACCCTAATCCTAACCCTAATCCTAACCCTAACCATATCAAATAGTGACCAGGGTACGTTCTGGTATACCGGGCCGTACCCAGGGTACGTTCTGGCAGTACCCTGGGGGACATAGACCCTATGAGCGTTACTAGTACACGACAACATTCTCCCGAAGATCGACGATGGTACTATAATATGGTGACCCCAGGAGCCGCGTGCGTGGGGGCATCGAAAAGACTTAGATAATACAATCTAACCTCTAGTACAACATCTTCGAATAGAAAACTACGAACCGTGACGATTCGGCGACCTTACGCGGTCTGACTTATCTAAACGAGTCTTTATTCATCACAGACGAAGTTCTCAGGTTAGAGTTACAGCAATAGGTACAACACTGAGTACAGTGAGCCTTTCCGTGTTTACCGAAGCCGCACCCAATTACAAACATCGGTCCTTCATCGTCGATGCAACGTCAACAGATCATCAGTGTATGCATTTTAATATTCAAGCTATAGCAACTACCGCTCACAAGGTCCGGATGCATAGATAAACGCAATGTCGCCCACTACCTATAAATATTCGTGCCCGCTGCATATCAAATGTTGAGCGCAAGAGAGAGAGAGAGATAGAGAGAGAGAGAGAGAGAGAGAGAGAGAGAGAGAGAGATTTTTCTCGTCGGCATAGGCCGTGTCGCTTTCACTAGCAGCCGGTGTACACGTGATGAAAACAATATATCGTAGCGGTGCATCGTGTTACCCCCACGGACGCGCCTCCACTGAGGCGCACAGCGGGGTAGAGAGAGAGAGAGAGAGAGAGAGAGAGAGAGAGAGAGAGAGAGAGAGAGAAGGAAAGGTGGGGGAAGCAGCTACAACAACTGGAGCCGTCTTTCGTCTGTCATCTGTCCGGCGGTCCGCGCGCACGTGCCACTCAGGAACCGCCGCCTCTCTACTCCACGCTGACTTCAAACATTTCGCACCCGCCTCGCAAACACTGTTCCCTCCGGTAGATTAGCATTCACGCCCGTTCAATGGACGCCGTCATGTGCAATGGTCGACATCATTGTTTGTTTACTCGACATAACCAGACTTAACAACGCTGCTCACCAGGCCAGTAATGCGTACTGGCAAGACTGGTCAATGCCGGACACAACTGGAGCATAAGGACTCCCTTATGTTGGCAAGGTCGCGGTTGCGGGTCAAGCGACAAAGAGAAGGAAATGAGAAACGCAGAGAAACCCGTGCGTACGACAGTAGCCGCCGCGGTGGTGGTAGCGACAGGGTTAGTCTAATGACTCGGTTTACTTCGTCGCCGTTTAACCGGCCTATAAAACTCGCTCTGAAAAAGACGGAGGTCGGGCGTGAACGTTAACAAATTCCTCTCTCGTTTGCTGTACATTTAGATGTTTTATGCTATTATTGCATGTTTCGTATGTGTGTGTATATGTGTGTGTGTGTATGTGTGTGCTTGCGTTCATGTGTGTGCGCGCGTGCATGCGTGCATGCGTGCATGCGCGAGCGTGTATGTGTACATGCGTGAGTGCGTGACTAGGTGTGCGTGCACGTGTGTAGCTACGCCTCTTCGCCGAGCACTGACTGGGTGGTGAAGGTGCGACGCGGAGCATGTCCGTCACACCAGCCGCGCCCGATAAACACCGGCAACGTGGGGGCTATAATTTAGATCTATTACTATTATATCTATCTATTCGCAATTGAAAGCCACGCAGTGCGTTATTTTCGATAGTCGATTGACGAGGCTTTCCCTTCCCTCCGCTCCGTCGCGGGTGAACGCCCTGTCTTCTTACTAGAATTTCTTTGTTGGGAATGGAGCAAAAAATTGACACAGTTTTGGAAAATAAATAAAGGAAAATGTAAGACGCACGAGCGGCTGACTTGGAGATTGAATAGATTCTCCATCGCTCTCCATCTCTGAAGATTTATCATTAACCATCTAACTAATCTTGCGTTGTGTTGCGATTAATTATTGTGATATAACTTCGTGAAGCACAAATTATACGCTTTTTGATTACGTTTGACGCAAATTCAAACAGACAAGAAGGCGAGAACATGGAAGGTCACGCACGCGACGGATGCTAATCCGGCTAAGCCGGATCCGAATCTTCTGAACCGAACTTCGTACCGAACATTGCAAGTTAGGTTACGCCCGTCCGGTCACACCTTTATTCTACATTACATAACGGCGGCTAAAGCTACGCAATCACAAACACCTGTTCCGGCTACAAAGCCGACATACGAGATTGCGCGAGGCGGGCAAGCAGGCGGGTGGGCCTACCTGTAGAATCGACATTAACAGTACAGCGAGAGTGGCGGTGCAATACATCTCAATTAAAACCCCACGCATGCGGCGCCCCCACGCGCGCGACAAATGCTGCCTCCCTCATTACCGAGATCTCATTAACTCTTTCTCTCCGTCGTTGTCTTTTCTGTCTCACACATTTGCCCCTGGAATTCTTGTCTCTGCCAGTTAACCTCCTCATCTCTTCGTCATTATAATGATTCGCTATATATATATATATAATACACACATACGCACACACACACACACACACACACACACACACACACACACACACACACACACACACACACACACACACACACACAC
>NW_014577448.1:56963-58070 GCF_000485595.1 Priapulus caudatus
TGAGCTATTGTGAGCTATCTCTATTATGAGCTATTATGAGCTATTGTGAGCTATTGTGAGCTATCTCTATTATGAGCTCTTGATTACATGCGGCCTCTCTTGCGCTCGCTCCCCCTCCCACGTTTCTCTCAAACAACAGCATCTGGGTCACGACCGACCTATACTACTTTTTTTTTTACAAATTTCTTTGTTGATACGATCAAAGCAAAGCGTCTTTCGACGGCGCCCTGCAGTGTCAACTGCTTACGAGAACACCTTATAGTAACGTAAGCGACCACTGACGCATTCGCACGTACACAACAATACGCGACCGAATGTTCAGTGCCATCGAAATCCAACGTGAGCGAGACACATTCCAAACGATCTAAGGACGCGTTGTTATCGAGGATGTGAAAGCGCGTATATACGCTTCTTCTACACGCGCAGAACAAATTATATCTGCGTTTTAATGAGTCCGTTTTCGCGCGCATGCATGTATCGACAGTCGGCTGACGCGTGATAATGTTTACCGAGATCTGTTCCCCTCTAAACATTTTAGAATTCACATTAACGCCGTTATCGGAACAACGGATTCTGGGTCAATCTGCGATGTGACGACGTGCGTGGAATTTCCTATATAATAGCTGCACGATGATCGTATCACGGTCTGACGGAGTTTCTGATCTTCATGGAACGCGAGCACAATTGAATCAGTCACCCTGCCCTGAATAATGATGATGACGAAGGAAATGATGATGATGACGAAGGAAATGATGATGATGACGAAGGAAATGATGATGATGACGACGATGACGCGGTGCGAAAAGGAGAGGAGAAGCGTACCAACGACACGTGTGCTATACAAATACACACGCACGTAGGAACGCGCGCGCACACACACAGGGGGAGGGATCGCACGCACATAGGGAGAGATTGGCCGAGAAACAGGCAGAGAGAGGGAAGAGAGTAGAGCACGCGGGAGAGCAAGAAATAGAGGGAGAGAGAGCAAGAGATAAAGAGAGAGAAAGAGAGAGAGAGAGAGAGAGAGAGAAAGAGAGCGATCGAAAAACAGATATATAGATAGACAGATAGATAGATAGATAGATAGATAGATAGATAGATAGATAG
>NW_014577448.1:59946-62960 GCF_000485595.1 Priapulus caudatus
TATAGTATATACGTAGAATATATATAAGTTCTCGCTGTCGCGTTCTTCGGTGTTTTCGTGACCTTGTTGAAAGTTTTCTCGCCAATAATTGCTAGGTTAATTCTCCCGCTGTGTGGCGGCCACGGCCTATAATGATGATGAACCGCCTACCGTAGAACGTACACCAATAATTAAACCGGCAGGTATGTGATCGCGTGCCAAGCTACAGGCGAGGTCTGTATGTATGCGTAAGGATAGATAGCCTTGAGTACGTGTGTGCACTGTTCATTGACACAGGCACGGACAATAGCACGCGGAAACCCGTCAAAACACTCGAGCTAAGTGAAAAGATCCGAGTCTAAGAAAAGCCCAAAGACAAATTATACATGTCGGCGCGGGAGGCGGCGATGAGACGAGAGTAAAGAACGCCATAGATGTACTGCGTATTATGCGCAACAGAAAACGAAAGAAGGCGAAAAACAGGAAGTCTAAGGCCGATACATAGCATTTGAGTGGAATCACAGCCCGTCACTGTGCGTATGCGTGCACTATTCTCATGATTTGTGTGAGTGCGTGAGTGCTTATGCGTATCTAAGATCTACTAAGCTCTTATTATACAGGCATCCTTTCGCGGCTTGCCAAACATGTTTCATCGATAGCGTTATCTTCTTATGGTAGCACTAGTTACGCGCAGCACACTTCACCCTCTGTCCGAACCAAATGACACCATGTATATATATGTATAGAGAGACTTGTTCCTGTTCGGTGCGATCTCAGTGGGCAGATAGGTACAAGTCATAATCGCATCCATTGAGCGAGTACGCGACGTGTCCCTTCACTGCACATATACACACGCTCCTACACACGTAACCTCGAGTATTTGCCGTGGCTGTAGTTTTTGCTGGTGTGATTAATACATTACGGCAGAAGGAACACATTCTAAGGCATTATACTCGGTTTATCGCATTATTTCAGTAAGTAGAGCTTGGAAATTGCCAGTAGAAGAAAAAGACGCTATTATGGTGGGAGCCAACTGACTATTGTTTCCATTCATAAGGATTTCGTACGAATTCTTAAAAACTTCTCGTGGTTTCATACATGGTCGGCAGTTACGAAAACATTCCGGAAATGTTGGGGACTTGTTTACACTTGAAAGAAAGACTGTGGGAACGAGACGAGAATAAATAGTATATACGAACCGTAGCTACAAAAAACGCCACCCAGATCAAAAATACTTTTCGAAAGATCGAGTTTGCCCCGAGAATCTCCCTTAACCTGGAACGGTTGACAACACAGTGTTGCCTTGTTCTCTAATAGCAAACGTAAGCTCGTTAAAATTGACTTCAGCTAGTGAGAGTCATAATCGAGCAAGAGAAACCCCCAAACGGTCATTTTATTGAAGAGCTCTTTACGAAAAGGGAAACCCAATTTCATAATTACGGACAGCGAAAAGGAACGACGATACCAAAAGTGTTTCTGAGTAAACAGATGTGAGGCACATTGATTTGAGGTGTGAATGGAAGTCAGTGTCTCTTATAGATATGATACAGCAAACGAGAGGCTAATAACCTGTCATTAAAGTGAGAGTTTCGAACGTCGAGAAGAGTAAAGGAATTTTCAAGAGATATATTCTAGATGATCAGCACAGTGTCGTTGTGGGCATTTGCTACAAGCTCTGTGCAGTATGAACTAGGGTCCGCACTATGGAGCTGGCCGGGTGCTGTTAACCGTAGGGTATCAGTGCGGTAATGATCAAACGCCATGATGAATTCATATCACAGCATTGTGGGGAGGAGCTGAATGTCGCATTAGGACCACGTGAGACTGATTCTAGATTGCTCTCAAAATAACAACATCTAATTGCACAGTAGAGCATGACAAAGTCGTATATGATTATCTAATCCCCCAGTGTCAAACCACGCGCGTGTGAGAGTATCTAGAGCGCACAACCTCTACGCAACGTTTCCGAGGTCTTCGCATTATGCTATTCTTATTGACTTCATGGGTTTTGCGTTACCTTTGCTACCATGTTTTGCTGCGTCTTTTCATCAGTCCAGTTGAGAGAAGTCAACTATTCAACAAGCAGTTGCCTCCAAGAATAATGGCGGGAACTGAAAAATACTCAAGGCAAGCAATCACGCAAGCTTAATATGATCACACAGCGACCGCGTTATGAATCAACATTGTAACATATGTTTTACAGATTTACATAGAGTAGTCAGTGGAGTTAGACTAGGGGTTGTTTTAGTAATAGTCTATCTAGACAGCATTGATGTTACAGGGAATTGGATAAGCGTGTTTTAGGTTAGGCAGATTCTCGAGTCATTGAGAAATAGGGGTGCAGATCGAGTGGAGAGATGAGGAAAGAGAGATGTATAGGAGTGGAGAGTTTGGTTGTTGTCGCGTGAGTAAGCACACGCGCTTAAGTTTATTCAGGTTACCACACAAGTTTGGATTTCTTATTCATTATTTCTACATCAAACTTATAATTCAAAGTTACAACACCATCGCTATAGTGACTGGCTACCAAGGGCAAATAATCTAAAATAATATTTTCTTTGAGATTAATTACCCATTGTTGCTATGTAATAGCAGGCGTCACATGTCTATAAACATTACATCAATAGTTAATATTAGTGTATTATTGTACATGTATACATGTATTATTGCTGCTATGTAATAGCATTGATGCTATGTAATAGCAGGCTATTTATTCGCTCTTGATAACACGTGGATATAAGTATGCACGGGGAGCTCGCGGACACAGTGTCACTTTCTCTTGGTGTGACAGCTGTCGTTAGTGTCGTTACATATAATTACGGCCTCGCTGAGAACTGTTACGCACACTAATTACTGTGTCGGGTGAAAGTGTGTAAACAAACACCTTGTACACGTGCGCGCCGACATTAGCCAGCTCAGGTTCTCACAGAGGTTATACGGCTCTACCAGAGAGGATAAAGCCACTCTCTCTCGCTCTCACACACACGGCACACACTCTCTCTCTCTCTCTCTCTCTCTCTCTCTCTCTCTCTCTC
>NW_014577448.1:63759-74769 GCF_000485595.1 Priapulus caudatus
CTCTCTCTCTCTCTCTCTCTCTCTCTCTCTCTCTCTCTCTCTCTCTCTCTCTCTCTCTCTCTCTCTCTGGCTCTATCATCGCAGCGCTGCGGTCGCTAGTGATAAGCCGTGAACGCACAGCTGGGGAAACCTAGTTAAACCCCGAGAGAATCGTACGGATATGGGGATCCAGACGTAATGCCAGATATGAAAGTGTTGCAGTAGGCTCATAGACTCACGCACGCACAGTGATGAGCTGTGGGCTCTGTTAAGGCCGGCGCACACCTAAAAAGATTTTCCCAGAAATCGGTCCGATTAAAAAATCTCTTCATCGTTTGTAAAATCGGCTCAGCGCGACGCCTTCCGATAAACACCCGCACCTAATAAGTAGTTATACGCGTGGCCCTGTCTACCAGTAACAGCCAGCAGTCTTCCCGTAAACTCGCACAGCCCATGACAGCACAGCCCATCATTACGATCGTGTGAGTTGATCTACCGTATGAGACGGACCGTGTCGTAACTTATGGCCATGCCTAAGTGGGACCTGCATCATAAACCGCATACAGCTGGGTGCGACTCGTACAGATATCTGGATTATTATATAGTACAGTCACAGGGTTGCCAGTGCGAGCGGATATGTATGTTCAGCAATGGTGACACCACGACGCCGACAAAAGGTGACTGCGGTGTGCGACAGGGCGTCGCGAGGTTTACATACATGATGAGAGGGCGTCGCAAGGTCACGCTGGGTGTGATGACGGTTGTCGGCAACGCACGAGGGGTATATATTACTACTGTTTGTCGTGTCCGGTAATCGTGCGTGGGTGTACGGCCGACGTCGCGTTTCTGGAGGCGAGGGTGTGTACATATATATATGCGCATACAGGATGTTGCTGCTGGTGAAGCTGTTACTGCTATGCTACTGTTACTGCTGCGGTTACTGCTGCTGGTACTGCTACTGTTACGCGGCTACCGTTACTGCTATGCTACTGTTACTGCTGCGGTTACTGCTGCTGGTACTGCTACTGTTACGCGGCTACCGTTACTGCTACTGCTTGCGCTACAGCTGTCGCCGCCACAGCCGCCCACAAGTGAAACATATATTATTAATATATAACATAATATAACATAATCATAAATCATCATTTCCCTCGCAGAGAATCAGGCATTATCATTTCGCTGATGTTCGCTGCATGTGTTTAACACAGATTGTGTGGAGCTACCCACGCCTAATAAGATCTGGGTGACGCTTTAATGCGGTTGGCGGACTTGCGTGCATCAATGGCCCGAGTGGCTGGCTATACCACATGAGGTCAGCTGTAGTGGACAGGCTCTCATAGAGGTGCCAGACGAAGGTCACCCAAGGTATCTTGCACTGCCAACGGAGGTTTGCGATGGACCAACTAAACTACTCATCTATAGTAACAAAACAACCAGTTACAGAAACTGCAAAGGGTCTTAGCAAATCGCAACCATTGCAGTCTCATGGACCCCCGAAAAGGATGATAGGAAGAAAGGAAGGAGCATCGATCTGCCAACGACGGCCTGCGTGTGTAAATTAACGAAACTCAAGCTCTGCCCGTTGTCTGTCGACGCTAAATTATTAACGACTTGACCTCGTTGTCGGGAGATATATGTCGCAAAGCGAGAGAGGGTCTAAAGGTGACGGGTCTCTCGGTTTTCGGCAAAAATACCAGATTTTCACCGCTCATTATCTCAGCGTAGGGGCATCGTAGGGACAAGCGGCTTGTTTTTATATTAGCAAGGTAGGACAGCTGATCAATAATACCGCAAAGAATCGTCAAAATAAAACGGGAAAGGTTTTTTAATTCGACTAATGCTGCAGCATGGTTTCAGCATTTCACCGTTGTACGCTCTCCTTCTTAATACTCTCTTGGTGTAATTGTAAGTAATTGTAAGTAAGTAGTTGTAAGTAAGTGTTGGTGTAATGGGCAGAGCAGCGACGGAGCCCGCGAATAATAAATGCAAGTCTTGTATAAATTACTCTATGTGTATATACGCAACGTAAACTGTTGAGGTCTTGCAATTTCGTGTGTTAAGCAATCAATGGCTTGTGGTTAATAACTTCGACGAAATATCAATAGGGTGGAGGTGTGTATGTCCGTATATAGCATACCGCAACCTAACCCGACCAGGCTGTGTGACTAACGTCAATACACGTAGGGGTATTTTAACCCTAGCAATACCGTTTCTTGGAGCTAACCGCAACCTTGCAAATAACAAGGTCTGCATAAACAAACTCATGGTTTCGTTACGGTATCTAGCGTGTCCAGGTAAATAGTACGCGCATTGCTGCTACAATGTAGACGTTTGATGTGAGAGTCTCTCTCGTTACGACGTGTCACGTAATCGCTTTCCGTTAGCGAGTCAATGAAAGGTGTTTTTCCGTGTAGGCCAAGCACATCGTCTTAGTACCTGAAGTGTGACAGATCGCAGATTTTTTATTAATGTTTTTTTATGAGCAACTCTTCATCGAGCTAACATGATGCATACTTGTGTTTTGCAACGCAAGTGCAAATCGCAACAATGTGTATTTGTGACCCAGTCACTAAGAGTTTGAGACTCGGAGATCAGATAACTTTCGCACTAGCGATCAAGACAGCTCTAGCCATCGCGGTAATGAGGGCAGCGGTATAACAACGCTCAAAGGGCGCTAGGAGTAGCTATAAAGGCGGTCGAACACGTTCTCTCGCTTATCGTGCCATCAGCAACAACGTTTGACCAGCGATCACCTTTAGACCTTTACCTACATACCTTCAGTTTTACTGCTGGCGGTGTATAGCCACTGGCCATTCAGTTATCTTTCTCTCTCTCTCTCTTTCTCTCTCTCTCTCTTCCTCGTCCTCTCTCTCTCTCTCTCTCTCTCTCTCTAATCTCTCATCTCTTCTCTCTCTCTCTCTTCTCTCCTCCTCCTCCCCCTCTCCTTCTCTCTCCTCTCATCCTCTCAGGAGGCTCTCTCTGCGTCTGCTTCGTTGCCTTCCCGATACCCTACTCTCGTTGTTTCCACTTGGCTCATCTCTCTCTCTCCTCTCTCCATTCTCTTCCTCTCCTGCTACTCTTTCCAGCTTCTGTCCCCCTGTCTCTGCGCGTCGTCCCCCCTTTCGCTCTCATTCCGCCGGTTGGGGCTTCGGCTCGATTGTGTGCCAACGGTAACGTCACTAACAGATTCGAGAGAACTCGATCGTTATCCGTTACAGATACATACATATACATATACGCACCCCACCCACCCGCATAATGCGTGCATCAATAGTCACACCCGACAAGAAGAGACAGGTTTCACCTCGTGATTTAGCTTCCGTCAGAGTTATATATTGTACGAAAATACCGCAGCGATATATCTGAAGACTAATCGTATCAAACTTTCGGTTGAAAAACATGCGCAGACAAAGATGAAACCAGTTATTGTTTGAACTTCGTTCTGTTCGGTTCGGGGTTGGGCTATGTTTACACTAGTGGAAAAAATAAACCGCTGTTTACACTCGGATGGATTAACTATTATTGACAGACCGGGGATAAAAACTAGTTATTGTTTACACTCCGGGAGAAATAAAAGTTTGAGAAAGTTTCGCGGAGAAAGTGGTACTGGCGACATACAACCCACACCTGTGCCTATCCCGGACTTCAGGGCGCTAGCTGTAGTGTTTGTGTTCCATATGAAAATTAGCAGGCTAGACAGGCTTAGTCGCGTTGAATACAATCCGGCAACACTCGCCTGTAACCCTATAATTTGCTAACAGAAAATTTGCGCCTCTGCCAGGCGCGTGAAGCGTGCTGTTACCTGAGAACTGCATGCCCCCTCGCTCGCACAGTACGCCTACACATCCGCCGGAAATGTCGGTATGCTTTTAAGGTCGCGATATGTGAATGCGCGAGAGAGAAAGAGAGAGAGAAAGAGAGAGAGAGAGCGAGAACGAGAAAGAGAAGAGAGAGAGAGAGAGGTAGAGAGGAGAGACGAGAGAGAAGAGAGAGAGAGAGAGAGAGAGAGAGAAAAGAGGAGAGAGAGATCGAGATGAAAGGCGGACTGTAGAGAGAGAAAGAGAGAGAGAAGAGAGAGAGAGAGAGGCGAAAAAAGAGAAAGAGAGAGAGCGAGAGAGAATAGAAGAGAGAGTAGAGAGAGCTGAGAAGGCGTAGAAGAGAGAGAAGAAAAGAGAAGAGGAGAATGAAGGAGAAAGAGAGAGCGGGAGGATCCGCGAAGAGAGAGTAGGGGAGAAGAGAGCGGCCGAGCCGGTGGCGACGCGAGAGACCGAGAGAGAGAGCAGAAAGAGAGAGAGAAGCCGAAAAGAGCAGTGGAAGAGGAGAGCAAGAGAGAAGAAAAACGAGAGAGAGAGAGAGTGGGGAAGGGAGAGAAGGAGGGAAGAGGGAGGAGGACGAGAGAGAAGCAAGAGGAAGGAGAGATAAGTGGAGGAGAGAGAGAGAGAGAAGGGAAGAGAGAGAGACAGAGAAAAATGGACAGATGTAGAGAAACGAGAGAGATGAGGTCAGAAAGAGAGAGGAGAGAATGTAAGCTGTGTGACAGGGCATTTGGGACGATGATCGCTTCAACGGTTCAACCGGCCTCTGTTTGAAATTTTATAGATTTCAATATCCTTTATCGTGTATATTAATAGACGCTTCCCGCAACGTCAACCACGCGCACATGAGCCGAAGAGCAAAGAAATAGAGCACAGAAGACGAGAGAGAGGGAGGGAGAGAGAGGAGAGAGAGAAGGAGAGAGAGGGAGGGAAAAAAGGAGAGAGCAGAAGAGGAGAGAGAGAGGAGAGAGAGAGAGAGACGGAGAGGGGTGAGCAGAAGAGAGAGAGAGAGCGACCGAAGAGAAGAGAGAGAGAGAGTGAGAGAGAGAGAGTAGGAGTAATGAGAAGAAAGAGAGAAAAGAGAGAAAGGAAGAGGGAGAGAGGAGAGAAGAAAAGAAGAGAGAGAGCGAGAGAAGAGGAGGCGAGAGAAAAGGGAGGGCGAGAGAGGAGAGAGGAGAGAGGAGAGAGGGAGGAGAGGGTGGGGGGGAGTTGGGGGTGAGGAGAGCAGAGAGAGCAGAGACGAAGAGAGACAGGAATGAGAAGAGAGAAGAGAGAGAGAGAGAGAGAGAGAGGAGCGAGCAGAAGAGAGACGAGAAGAGGAAAGAAGAGAGAGAGAGAGAGAGAGAGAGATGAGAGAGAGAGAGAGAGATTGGAAGGAGAGAGAGAGAGAGAGAGAGAGAGAGAGAGAAGGAGAGGAGGGTCGATATCAACGGTCCCGAAGGTATATAACCATCTATATATGTACTAACTATACTAACTCTATACTAACTATAAGCGTTCTATACCCTCACAGGGTCGGGTTATGATTTGAATGAATTGAATGAATCCGTTGACAGCTATCACACAATACGTGCGTGATGCGTGCACGTGTATCAGTTACTCACAACTCGTGCGACAATTATTTTCACTGGCTGCGCAGTGTGTGTAAATAAATCATCAGTCGATTACAACAACTCTTGCGTCAATTAATGGTGGGCACGTGATCAACGTGTATCAGTCACTCACAACTCTTGCGTCAATTATTTTCATTGGTTGCGCAGTGCGTGTAAATAAATCATCAGTCGATTACAACAACTCTCGCGTCAATTAACGGCGAGCACGTGATCAGCACGTGATCAGCACGTGAGATGATCGAAGTCGCAGTTAGATACGCTGCATGACTTTACGCCGAACTTCACGCTCAGGTGGCGGAGTTAAATCCAGCATTTGGCGGGGGAGGGGCCGCCTGACAAACCGCTTACAGTGGAGAGAAACAATTTTTCGATTTTATTTTCGGCGTTTATCGTCAGTTGACGCGTTTATTTAATGAAACGGTCTGGTGGTTACGTCATCAAAAACTGTGCACGGGGTAAATTGCTACGTCATTGGTGACGGTCACCACGCACAGGCAGGTGGTGAGTCTCAAGAGAATGAAAGGACGAGAGAGAAAGAGATGAAGAGAGCGTAGATGAGAAGAGCGTGTAACGTGTAAGTGAAAAGAAAATAATGGTAAGGGAGTGGAGAGAATACAAATTCTGCGTGAGCCTTACTTATAATTTAACCGTATTTTACCGTATATCGAAATGTATGCGAGAGAGAGATTTTATCCGATATGTTATTTTTTAATAAAATTTTTTTCTATCAGGCAACTATACCTCCGCAAATGCTCCCAACTTCTGCACATACGCGCACAGTTCATGGCCGTTCAATCATGATCTCTTATACTCGTAAAAACATTCGTCGTACAATAACATAATATATTGCGGAAGCTGCTACGATAGCATGACCACCCTCACGCCCCCGCGTGTGTGATCAATGTCCGTGAATTCTACGTGCGTGTGTCAACAGAGGTGGCGGTTCGTGTTAATATCGGTGATTTCGTGTTGTGCTCGGACGCACGCACGCACGACTGCGACGGTCAGGTTGTGTTTCCCGCCCCCTGACCCCGCGTGCCGTGGCCGCGACAGCTGAAGCACACACGGACAGACGCGCCGATGACTCGCACTATACGACCGAAAGATGGCGCATGATGCGGACCGTTAGTGCACTAGTTACTAAAACTATATTCTATATATTAGAGGACGAGGCTTAGAATAAATGAACCCTACATATTAAGAAACTAGACATTGCATAAATAGACTATATTTTATTAAACTACACTATGTATAAATAGACTCGTATGCACTTGTATATATATATATATATATATCTATCTATCTATCTTCTAATATATATATAACATATATATTAATATCATAAATAACAGAACTAGATTTTAATTCGGAAAGACTAGACTCTGAACCAATCAATACTGTTATAAAATAAAGAGACTGACTCTGTATATACAGACTAATTTGCAAGAACAGGAGCTAGACTTCATAAAATAGAAATCTTATTCTAAGAGACGATACTTTTATAGGAGAAACTATATTTTTTATAAGAACCTATGCCGGTAAAAAGTAGATAAGGTATCTGTTAAAACCCAACCTGACCCAAACTGTCTCTAATATTGAATATTGGGCTTACCACAGAATACGATGATCCACTTAGCACATACATGTGCAAGTCTTCACCGCCGTTCGACCGAAAACCGCGAGGGCCGAGGATGTCCCCCTACTTCAGAGTTTGAACGATCACTCATCGACATCACCTCGACCCGTTGCAATAACCGCTGTCGGTAGTTAGTGAACCTGCTTTGCTAAACGGAGATATTCGGCGCGTCTAAGCCTTCCATTACAAGTGCCGATTCGAACCTATTGTGACGAACCGATCGCGCCCGCCAACAAAGGCTAACCCTAAAACAAATCTTTAAATCGACCGGTTTCGACTGTCACGATTTATAGGACACCAAGCGAATTACGGCTGCCGGTAAACGAATAGTCGAATTATTTACAAATGCGACCGCGTGCGTACCCCTTGTATCGCTGCGTACGCACACAGTATCTATACGGAAACGCGGCACGCGCACACCGTATTTCCATTCGACTGATGCCCGTCCATCTCGCCATACGCTGTCAGTTGGCGTGTTCTTCATCCGCTACTTTTAACGCGAAATCGTCGCGCATTCTAGTCGCCACTCTGCTGGGGGGTAGCTATACAAACCTATGCGCGCCGCTAAGGAACCCAAAGCCGTTGCCGCGAGAAGTAATTCGGGTATACTAAACTGCGCTGTTCGAGAGAGAAGAAAACTGCATATGGCTGGAGCGCCCTCACAGTAAGTAGACTATCATAGTAGAAGTGTATAAGAGCACGAACAAAAAGGGTCGTTTCGTAACAGGTAGCTGCCAGATAATGTACCCGAAGGAAATAGTTTTCAAGGTGGGTTTATATCTACTTATCATTTTTAATCCCGAGGCTATGTTAAGCTCATCGGTTAGTGCTATGTTAGGGTTACCACTCGTAGTACGAAGTCGGTAACGTTGTTAACATATCCATTACCGTCGGTACATATCTGTAGTACCATGTTACCACAACGACCCGTTGACGCTAAGTAAACCGCAGCAAACGTTCGGTTCTTTGATTCAGCCAGTATTGCTCGCATGAAATCAACTTACTGGGATTGACTCACCATAGTAGTGAAATTAGGATCTTTTTTGAAGCTAGAAAGGAGGTTTCAGGAAGTGATTTTTTAAAGCGGGGTTTTAAAATATTGTGACGTACGTTTTATAGGAATGACGTCACAGTTTTCTAATACGGATTGCGTGCTGGAAGATTTTGGTTATATCTTATAAGCGGTCAGTAGCGGAGTCGACGAAAAAATAAAGTAGCTGCAATATCAAAGGCAAGCCTCGGAAAAAAACTCATTCGCGGCTTAAGAACCTCCGGATAAGAGAATTGATTGGTGGGTAATTAATAGTATTGTGGTTTTTACTCATGTTTACGGGACATCTACGCAATTTTGGTCAATTCATTTGTGAATTGATGTTGGGACGGGGCTTGAAATGCAAAAATAATTGATTCTTTAAATCAGGTTGATGTTCGCGTTAACCTGTATAACGGATAGTTATTATGTCAGCGACATTTCCGGAAATCCAAACTTACGAAGACGGCCAGAAAGCCGAAGTCTTCGTATAGCACACTAGGAAAAATAGACGGTTATCTCTCCACAGAGACCGCGTCGAAGGACTTATCCGCACCATCATCTAATGAATCGCGAGCCAACCCTACAGAGAGCGTACCAATAAAGAAACTACGGCCGCAAACCAAGTACATCCTATATACCGCTAATGCGCCTCCTCCCCCCCACGCTGGGAAAGTAGCCGATGTTCAAACTGCGCTCATTTATGTTTCATTGTAAACAGTGCTAAAATACATTATTTATACATAGATTATATGTATGATTTATATCATGTGTGTAACTTCGTTGTAATGATTCTTCTTTAAAATATTAATATTTGGGGCTCATAGGATCCCCGCTTGACTCTAATTACAAATATCAATCATTCTTTACGCAAGTTCTGCTTACCTAGGCTAAGTATAGGTCCCGCTTACAAATCGTGGCCCATTGCCACTGGCCCACTTGCCCCCTCTGTTCTGCCTGCGCGGTCCGTATGCGTCACATTTCCACCAGCCTCTTCTCTATACGAGTTCGGTGCGAGAACACGCCGGTGAGCTTGCTGAACGCCGACCGTAGCTCAGTACCCCAAGCAGTTGCCGAACGACGAAGAAATGATGGCGTTAAAAGATAGGTGAGATTGCCGATGGTACTAATAAATAAGTGTTAAAAGAGCGCCGATCATTTTGCAGTTTTGCTGAGCCATTTTTTCGTGAAAGCATTGGGACAGTGCATTACGAAACTGCATAAAATGTTTCTATAGCCCTGCGGACAACTGTACGCGGCTATAGTAGGCTAGAGCTTAACCCGACCGCTGAATGTGTGCTGTCAGCAACATGATCGTACGGCTAAACGCAACCAAAAACCAGCCATCAAGATGAAACATATAGCAAATCCGGACGTCCAAGGTCGGAAGCGCGGCCAGCAAATACCGAATCCAAGACAGACGCGCCGCGGACATCAACGTTCGGAATCAAAACATAGAGGTGGCTGTAGACTTCGATTCCGCTATACGCCCGCGGATTTCTGAATTTCAATCACTGTTCAATTCGAACAGGGCGTTCGTTATAATCAAAGCTGCAGCCGGCACGGAGACCTCGCGCTGGTGCTTTTGGCAAGCCATCCTCAGATTTGGAGCATACAGCCGTGTTATGTATTGCCACAAGTCGCAGCGCAGGTATGCAGAGCGGCGACGTGTCATTGTTACTATGTCAGCGTCGTGTCGCAGCACAACATTGCGCGTATAGTGTAATAGGACATCGCAGTATGCAGCATTCCAATCGCCAGTGCAGCTACACATTTGAATAGTCGAAAAAGCACAGGCTTGGTATAAATACTCCCGAGGTAGTGCTGACACAACATACAGAACAAAATTCACATGTTATAGTAAACCGGTTTAATACAAAAACGAAGCATCGGAAATAAAAGCGTAACAGTCATCCTCACGTAGGTATTATATAACACAAGTTAACACAACACACGTACCTATATTTGAATGTACTCATTTATAAGGGCATCACATTGACGTTCACACACAATTTCGTACAGCCTAACCGCTTCCTTTACCCGCCTGTTATCAAAAATAATAGCTGATCATTTCAAAGTTAACTCACCCAATTGTTTTTCTATGGGATAACCCTGAGTGCTCAATACATATATCTATAGAGTTAATAATGACAAATTGTCATTATTACCTCCTGATAATATCACTAGCTGGCGGCGAAATATCAACCAATGAGATAATCGCAAAATATACACTGCATAACAATACTCCTGACTCATCAGGTAGCATATGACCGGCAGAGCAACAGAATAATTTTGCTAGGAAATTAAAAATACCCAAAAACTAGTATGAACCTTATACTTTGCTAATATACCAGTTTACGTGATAACTACTCGCAGCAGTGCTCAGGCCGTGGTAACGTCTCACCGAGCGTTAATCAAGACAATAAAATACAGTCGCCAAATGAACAACGACAGTCGAAAGATGGGCCGCCAATTACACGCAGGTAATCGAAATACTATTCGTTTTCTGCACACCACCTCGTTTTTTCCAAGTTTGTGTAGCAAAGGAGGCGACGGGGCCCAGACGTATTCGGAATAACGTAAAGTACAGTTAGACGTAAAGACAGTTTAAACCTCGAATCGTACGAAACAGCGAAATAAGTGTATCCGGGTAGAAGAGGGTCTGCTATAGTGTCTCGACAGCGACCGCCTCTTCACGCAGTACCACACATCTGTAAACAACTGCGCAGTGACCTATTCGTTCTAGCTGATTCATACGCCGGATATGTGGGCTTCGAACCGCTCCAGGCACGCATGCATAGATGGCGAAGTAAGATCGGTGTCACATTCCGTATAACTCGAACCAGTAAACCACCCACGCCACTACTAACGTCTGCTCTGTCCCCATCTCTCGTCTTAACTCTTTTCGCTTCGCCTCTCGATGCTACTTACTTACTA